>NW_010549608.1:13145-28752 GCF_000687285.1 Phaethon lepturus | reverse complement strand
TTGTCCCTGCTTGACCTGACGAGATCCTTGCCTAGCTTTGGAAAATGGTATTCTACTTCAACGGTTTTAAGTTACTGAAGTTGGATTTTTCAATCAAGCAGCTGAATGATTTTTCTCATATGATCAGTAGCCTTTTTACCATTTCAGAAATTTCCACTCACTTTAACAGCTTGAAGTTCTACTATTAATTTCTAATATAATCACATTCTTTCCTGCTGTGTTGTATCTGTGCCTACTAGGCTTTGCTGGTAACGTAATACTTTAATGCTTCTGAAGACTCACTAAGTCACAAAATATGTAATGCAAATAAAAACTTTTAACAGTATTAGAAGGCTCTAACCATTTAAGTTTATGGAAAGATTTCCCCAGGAGTATTTTACTTCACCCTACTGAGCTAACCTAGTTGGTTTTACTTAATGAAGCTAGTGGCATCTCTAATCCATTTTCCAAAAGTCTTGTAAAATAAATACAGATCCATTTGCACTACATTTTTTCTGGTAGTGCTCTGCACCAGTTGTAGTCTAGACTGCTTTGATGTTCAATACAGCTACACAGTTTAAAATAAAAGTGAAACAGCCAGAAATGCAGAAGGAGAGAAAGCTTTTGAAAGAAACTGGAGGACAGAGAGACATGAATGCATGAGACAGACGAAATCTGTTTTAGATGGAATCTGCTGCTGAGAAGACAAATCACTTATTGCAGCCATGCATAGCTATGAAGTGATTCCAGATGGTACCATTTGGTAAATAGAGATGGGAGCACAAGACGTGAGAATCAAGATGTATATCTGTGAAGTACGCTGGAAGTTCACACAGGATTTTAAGAGAAAGGTAAAGTCTTACACTACATCTGTTTGAGCCCAAAGCAAGTGCAGCTTGTGCAGCTTTGCATATATGCAAGTCATAAGACAGACAATTCAGTATATACATATCTATAAAGCTAGGTGTTTGAAGACTATAAAGAAAAACAGAATCATAGAACACAGCAAGGAGATTCTGAGAGGGAGGACAAAAACCAAAGAATCACTAACTGTATGGAAATGGCAGCTCCATCAGAAAGTAAGGGGAGAACAGAACAGGAGAAAAGGAAACTATGGCAGAATAAGCTTGAGTAAATCCAAGATACCCAGA
Organism: Phaethon lepturus; assembly: GCF_000687285.1. Taxonomy (NCBI): domain Eukaryota; kingdom Metazoa; phylum Chordata; class Aves; order Phaethontiformes; family Phaethontidae; genus Phaethon; species Phaethon lepturus. The sequence goes on along the minus strand of NW_010549608.1, from coordinate 27,622 downwards.
GTAAGGACAGAATGCAAGCAATTCCTCACATTCTTTTGCCATCTGCTATTACTTATGGATTCCAGTATATTTGTTCTTGGATTAAAACCAAACAACAACAAAAACCCCAAAACCCCGACAACAAAAATAGATTGGTACCAAACAGTTACTGAGCAATAAACCAATTAATATTAGCAGCAGGAACTTGTAAAGATTTATACTGGCAATGCAAATACAGGTCTTCTGCAAAAGGATTACTTAATCAGCAAATAAGGAACAATCCACAGAAGGACTACTTCCACCAAACTTAATTCTTCCTAACATCCCAAATAAAAAAGTCAGGTCACTACTCACCTTGATTTGCAGTCCCCTGAAGAGTTTTGGCTTATCACTCCTGACAAAAGCTACAGTTAGGAAAAAAGAAGAAATATAATCAAACTCTTCTCCACTTGTATAAAGTAGATTTACATTCAAGCTAGTATTCCCTGAATTCTTTCTTTTGAGATGATGCTTTACAAGGTATTTTAATGTTAGAATTCTTAATATCCTCACAATAATACTAAACCTATTATGCCTAAGGAACACCCTATTTTTGCTAGTATTCCAAACAAGCTTCATATCTGCTTAGATTTTCCTCGAACACTAGTGCAACTGTCTAAATCGGTTTATCTACATGTACAACTGACAGTCTTTAGCAGACTGGCCCATATGCTGCCGCGATACGCAAATGTGAGGAAAAGCGTTAAGAGCGATCAAAATCTGGCTGAAGATAAGCTTTGTGAGGGAGGCTAAATACGACACATCCCACCAGCACTCCACGCAAGCTGCAGCAATGCGGGTGAAAGGGCACAGAGGAAACTGGGTAGAGGTATTATTCTTGCAAACAAGACAGGCAATCTTGTCTTGCAGAGATCTCTGAGATTACATGTGAAAAAGCAGCTAGAAAACAGAAACAGAAAACAAGAAGAGAAGCTGGTATCTCTTCTTCTCTTGACACTCCCAAAGGCAATCAGCTGTAAGATGGATTCTTTGGCTTGTCATGTAGCTCCATGGAGAGAATTTCAGGTTTGAGGGGGGCTGCTGCTGAAGTGCTAGTCAGCAAACAGCAAGCATTACCAGCAGCATAGTCCCCATATCCCTACAGCACAACCCAGGCCCTGTGTTAATACTGTCTTCTTTTAAAGTTAATATGAATTATTTCAGGACAAAGTGCGAGCGTAATCCCCTACTTCCGAACACTTTAGCCTAATGAATGTCTGAGTTCTAAAAGTATTTAAAGTTTATTTAGAAAATAGCATAGTCTTCATTCTTCCTTCTTACATTCAGGTTATGCTAAAGGCTGAATTTAGTATCTGTGCTGACATTAAGTGGATTCAGGACTATCCTGTAGCATGTTAGTAGAGCCTCCCCAAGGATGAACCCTGTCAGTACGGACTGACTCTTACAAAGGCACCAGCTGCATGTTAAAGCTGCTTTTTCAAGGTTAGGCAACAACGAATCTCTCACAAATTGCAGTGCATCCAGCTGGTGCATGGAGATGACTGCAGCCTCAGGATTAATGTTTCATACTGCCTCACAAAGTGTAGTGCTTTCCTCAGTAATTGTAAAGATGTCCCCTGGCATCTTTATACCTCTCTCTATATTACTGTAGACAGTTACTTCAACACTTTCTCAGTATGTATATACAGAGTGGCATTTATTTTCTTCCCTCTTCTACTCTGCTCCCAGTACAGATCAAAGTCAGATACTCTGCCTGCTGCACCAACCACTACACAGTATAAACAAGTTGAAAAAATACCAATGGCCCAATGAGCTGACAGATATACTAGAACCCTGAAGAAAATAAGGCTTGTTTTCATTCTTTCTATAGAACTATACTCCAGTGTCATATTATAAGCTGTACTTGCATAACAATTTCAAATAGCGCTAAATAACCACTACTTGCTCACATGCTGCCATTCAATTCCAACTTAAACTCACAAAAATATAATTTCAATCTTCAGTGTTTCCCATGTCCTTGTGACCTGTTAGTTGTCTTGGCTATCATCAACAGCACCATGCAAAAAAAGTGGCAAAGATATTTCTTATTCGTTAAGCCCATAGCACAGTGAACTATTTCATGGGGATTTTTTCTACTTTTTTTCAATTTAAATCTGAAGCTGAAATCAGTCTTTAGGGCTTTACATGAAAAGGAGTTTTTAAGAAGCAGCCAGTACAGTGGGTAATTTTAATTGCAAAACTTCAAGAAAAACTGTAAGAGCATAGTAAAATGGATAAAGTTTCAGAAGCAAATCTGAACCGTGGAACCCCATTGTATTAAAGAATAACCTTTGGGGGTTCACTCAGGTTACAGCACTTTAAGCTTGTAACAGGTGTGAGGATTTGTTACTTGAGTCACAGATGACAGCTCATTTGGACACCAGTGGCTGTTCCCTGGCTACAGTGTTGGATTGAACAAGCTTGCATAAAATGGGAACAGAATTAGGTGGAAGAAGAAAGTATTCTATAGGCAAGTATTACATTTTGCCACTTGAAAAGTAGCTATTACATACTTGTATCAATGTCAAATGTCTAAATCTTCTGAGAGCTGAAGCACTACAGAAGATTTTTCCTGAAATTTTAGACAGCTGGAACAAAATTGGTTTCTGTTAATGGCGTATTTATTTCTAATACTGACCATAGTGACTTTCTGCATTGGTCACTTGCAACAAAGAAAAACATTCACTGTACAAGTAACTTGTATATCCTCACTTTTGGAAGCTAAAGGGAGAAACTAATATACTGACATGCATTAAAAATACATATTATTGTATCAAACACTTTTTTTCTCCCCCTCTTTCCCACAAAATCATGCCCTAAGTTGAATAAACAGCCTTTGAATGGAATTGGTGGGGTTAGGAAGTCAAATGCAGCTACAGTGCACATTTGGGGACCTGTGGCTGCTTGCTTATGATGGGATGTGGTGCATATGCTCCACCTTCAGCACTGCCCCAACGGTTTCCCCTCTATACCCCGACATCAGCATTGTTGCCTCCTATGCGTGAAGGCTACTTGTGCATCTTTACACCACAGTTTAATAGTTTGATGCTGAATACTAACATCTTGCCTATCTCCCCATTTTCCTCTCCCTGTACCAGCTTTAGAAATTATGCGCTGCAGGGAAACAAGCATTTATATAATCCAACCATGGGTGACTGAGGAAAGCATTTTCCACTTTGACTTCTATACAATGAACTCTGAGCTTGATGCCATGAGACTATGTTCCGGTGAATTAACCACCAGACTAGAAGTAAGAGCTGTTCTACTGCCAGCTTTGCAACTGTCCTTTCTCATAACGTTAAGAAAAATCACTTCACCTTATGCTCTCATAAAACACGTCCAATACTGAAGCATATGCCTTCCGTTTGAAGGCAACCCTGAGGTGAGCCTACAGAGCAGACTTGATTGCCACACAATCAACTACAACTAAAAGGTCAGAGGAAAGGATCAGGTGTGTATGGTGGGCATTTTAATGCCTGCCCAGCACCAAACTGTTTTGCAAAGAGAGGTAATACTGAACAGTGCTTTTAAAGACCTAAGAGCAGCCTCTGCCTACGAACACAGCAGAACAGAAACTCACAGCTATCCTTATAATGCCACTTTGTTTTGATGTAACACACCTCTTTGTTGTGAGAAAGCCTGTGAAAACTAGTCTGTTGGAATTAAAGCCTAAGTGGAGACTACTAAGGAATGTAAAAAATCATTCCTGTCCAAACAGTAAGTCTATGTACATGCATGCACATGCCTGCGCTATTCTGAGGTACAGTAGGATATACCGTAACAAAACTGCCTGACCCAAACTGGACATGACACCACATCTCTCCGTGCAGAGTCGCAGATCTATATGCTAGGCATAACTTCTTTGTAAACAGAGTTGACTACCTACTGTTACATATTAAGGGCATGATCCAGACTACCAAGGATATCTACATTCAGGAATATTCACATTATTTCGATTCCTGTTTTAGGAGCAAAGATCCCCTGCTTGATCTGTAACTGAAAAAATATAAAATGATGTTGAGAAAAAAATGAAACGTATCTCTTAATACTTGAATGAGAGCCAATATACAATGGCAGTAAAATGTCACACTAGTTTTCAAACAACTATGCATACAGACAGGCATTTTTAACCTTGTCTGTCTCTACACACATCCAAAGAATTGTAACGGCCTCAAATCAGAAAGGCCTGGAGGAGATTAAAAAAACCTTACTGTCTCTGTTATATCAGTTTCAGGTTTTAATGGCAGAAAAGCAGTCAGAACTAGTCAAATCTTCAGCACAAGGCCAGCAATACATTTTTACTGCACAATTTTTCCTCCTGGTAAGCTATAGCATGTCTTCTTGCAAGAGTCTAATGCAATTAAGTATCTGCCAGTAATGGAAAAGTCCACTTGTTCAAACTTCTAATCCTTTTCTTATTTAAAAATCTGTGCTTTTAGTTTAGATTTATTACATTGCTTACTGTTGTTAACACTTACGAGGACTACGTATGCCCATGGGGATTCACCCAACTTTTTAAACTGGATATACCCTTCTCAGTTTATGCTATTCTCTAGTAAACAGAACCCTTTAGCTTCTTCTAAACTCTTGATGCTGTGTACAGATACACAGATTCATATTACAGGTAAGTCTTATAAAAAATGCTGATTGTGCACTGAAAAGCAGGCAGCACACTTCAATGAAGGTGACTATCCCTTCTGTCCCTCAGTATTACACCAGAAAAGCCCATTATGTAATCAGGGCAAAGAATTGTTAGTGCTCCAAGAACAACACCAGAAAGGAATGCTTCCATCATCATTCATGAGTATGGAGGAATGTTTCAAAATTAAAGAGAGATCATCCTTTATACTAAAGAAATATTTAAAGTCTTTTTGTGATGCATTTAAATGCTTCACACACTGAATTAGCAACAGGAAGCACACGAGTTATTACTATCTTTCAAAAGACATTTTATCAAACAGTAGCATGGTACTTCATGCAACTCAATGCAGCATACACAACTGATTTTTTAAAACTCTAAAGTAAGAAAGACTAAATGTATACAAGATGTGTTATCGTAAATAACTGAAGTGATCTAGTACTAAGACACAAGAGGATGATCGAAGTCCATCTACGATTATCTATAAGTAGTTGTTCCAAGTTAATTTCAATATACAGAAAGCAAAGGTAATATTACTTAGCATAAGCCAATGAAATAAAGGGTAGTCTGCTTAACTTGGCCCTGAATTATTACACACAAGCAGTTTGAAAGTAAAAACCAATTTTAGTAGAAACACAAGTTTGTGTAGAATGTCACAGATTTGTACCTTAAAAAAGGCAAAAAGAACTTGACCATTTTGTACCTGGAATGAACTTGAATAGAACAATGATTTTTTTGAGGCATTGCTAATTATCAAGTGTTAAACCTACAGAACAAAAAAGGAACCAAAACAAATGAAAGAGTAGCAGGGCAGTATTTTATGAAGACAGGAAAACACAACATTTAATTACATCACAAATATCTAAGCACTGCTAAGACAACTGGCAATATTTGCTAAAAATGTGAATGTGTAAATCACTGGGAATACAGGCAAACCAAAAGCATTAATTTCTTTCTTCAGACTCTTTAACAATTTGTTTTGGGGACAAATACATGCTCTGCAGTTTTGAAGATCGCATGCTTCAAAATATACCATGAGGGCCTAGCAAGAACTACAGCAGACATCAAGCATTCATTTACATTTTAATGGCTATAGCTCTTTACCTTTCGGGGGACTACAATTTGAGATAAGAATTTAAATTTAAGAATTCAAATGGCACATCAATAACTACTCTTTGTAGTCTATTAAGTTACAATGCAACTGTTAATTATATTATACAAAGCAACACCCACTTTCAAAAGCAAATCCAAGACAGAGTACTTTGTAGAAGCAGTAGGGCAAGAGAAATTTCTAAATCTGAAGTATTATTCTAGCTGGTTTTGGATGGGATAGAGTTAATTTTCTTCACAGTAGCTAGTATGGGGCTATGTTTTGGATTTATTCTAAAAACAGTGTTGATAATGCAGGGATGTTTCCATCATTGCTTTCACAGCACCAAGGCCTTTTCTGCTGCTCACACCACCCCACCAGCAGGTAGGCTGGGGGTGCACAAGAAGTTAGGAAGGGACACAGCTGGGACAGCTGACCAAAAAAATCATAGAATAGTTTGGGTTGGAAGGCACCTTTAAAGGTCAAACCCCCCTGCAATGAGCAGCGACAACTTCAACAAGATCAGGTTGCTCAGAGCACCATCCAACCTGACCTTGAATGTTTCCAGGGATGGGGCATCTACCACCTCTCTGGGCCACCTCTGCCAGTGTTTCTGCACCCTCATGGTGAAAAATTTCTTCCTTTTATGTAGTCTAAAATCTGCCCTCTTCTAGTTTAAAACCATTACCCCTTGTCCTGTTGCTACAGGCCCTGCTAAAGGGTCTGTCCCCATCTTTCTTATAAGCCCCCTTTAAAGGCTGCAATAAGCCCTCTCCAGGGCCTTCTCTTCTCCAGGCTAAACCACCCCAACTCTCTCAGCCTGTCCTATTTCATTGATTAAGGTATTAAACAGTACTGGTCCCAATAAGGACCCCTGAGGGACACCACTTATCACTAATCTCTGTCTGGACATTGAGCTGTTGACTACTACCTTCTGGATACAACCATCCAACCACTTCCTCATCCACCAAACAGTCCACCCATCAAATCCATTTCTCTCCAATCTAGCAAGAAAGACATGCGGGACCGTATCAAGGGTCTTACAGAAGTCCAGAGAGACGACACTGGTTAGCTCTTCCCTTGTCCACTGCTGTGGTCACTCCATCATAGAAGGCCACTAGGTTGGTCAGGCAAGACTGGCCCTTGGTGAAGCCATGCTGGCCATCTCAAATCACCTCCCTGCCTTCCATGTGCCTTAGCATAGCTTCTAGGAGGATCTGTTCCATGATCTTCCCAGGCACAGAAGTGAGGTTGACAGACCAGTAATTCCCAAGGTCCTCTTCGCTACCCTTTTTAAAAATGGGTGCAATTCCACACCATATGATGTCATGCTCAACATATAAAGTGGGGGGAAGAAGACAATGGAAGGGGGTATGTTCAGAGTTACGGCATTTCGTCTTCCCAAGTAACCATTATGCGTGATGGATCCCTGCTTTCCTGGAGATGGCCAAACACTTGCCTGCCAATGCGAAGTGGTAGATGAATTCCTTGCTTTGCTTGTGTGCAGCTTTTGCTTTCCCTATTAAACTGTCTTTATCTCAACCCATGAGTTTTGTCACTTTTAGTGATTCTCTCCCCTATCCACTGAGGGGGAATGAGTGAGCAGCTGTGTGGTGCTTCATTGCCAGCTGGGGTTAAGCCACAACAATCATCTGTTTACAAAAGATTATGATAAAACAGTGCATATCTCCCACTACAATATCCTAAATTTCTTAGCAAGAGTTTTACTAACATTTCTACCAATGCAAGATTTAAGGTTAATACAACTTTCTAACTTTCTTTCCCCAGTATTTAAGAATTATAGATTAGAATAACCAGGAAATAAGTGATCATACCCAAAAATACAATCCCATAACAAATTACATTTTAGTAGCTAAAAGAATCCCCCTCACACTCACAAAACTTGGGCAGCATAATAGAGTGCTTACTGACTCTGAAGCCAGAGGATCTAATGTAGTTGCATGCTGCCTGACTTCAAGGATTAAGGACCTTGTTTCTGTAACAGATTTGCTGAGAGCATGTCCATTTCTTAACTAAGAAAGTCACACAGGGAGAGGTGACAGTTATTCTATTGATGAACAAAAAGAATGCACAGAAATCTAAAAGCAATGTTCAGTGAAAAAACCCATCTTAATTCAGGTTTTTTTAAACTGGAAAGAACACAGGAGTCTAGACACTGATCTCCTATCTTACCATGAACAGAACATGTCTGCAACTGAAAAGTCAGCTTAAAACAAATACGCTAGGTTAATCCAGCATTAACTGTTTTTTTAATTTAAAATATTTAAATAAAATTTTATTTAAATAAAAAATGATTTAATTTTAATAACTGACCAACCCAGCTAATTTATTATTCTATTTCAGAGCCTTAGTTTTATGGCTGTCAGCCAAAAACTGTCACATTTTCTGTTACCTGGTATAACAAGATATTGCTTCATCTATGAATCTTGTCACTTACTGTTTTCAACGTCCTACTTTGATGATGTGCTTTTACATTATAAATATTTAAGAATAGTTTTGCACAGGACAATTTCAAAATATATGTAATATAGGAATTAATTTTACAGTACAGCATTTATAATAGAACAATTTATTTTTCAGGGAAGCTTAGCAGGAAAAGTATTTCAGTATTGCACTTAAAGACTTACAGGAAAGTGATCTGTTACCTGACATGACAAGAAGCTGTATTTGAAAAAAATAATGGACATCCTTGGCCATATTCAAACAAAAGCATTTAATAGTTTGTTATGATATTACAAAGAATAACATTCAGTTTGAGATTGAGATAATCTCGCTGAGGACTAGATTTTTTTCATCACTTGTCACTTCTTTGCTTTCCCAGAATCTATAAATATATTCCATATGTAATGATTCTCACATTTCAAGCACACAGGTGTATTCAGCAACTATTTGTAGCTAAAAATTATAACCAGTAGGCTTCATGGAAATCTTGATACAGAAGGACCACAGAATATTGCATTTAGTAACCAAGAGCAATGCACAGGTTTTTCCAACTGTGTAACTTCCTTACTGTTCAACTTTTACAAACCTCTATTAAACAAACAAATTTTAATCCTTAAGTGTTTTAACATGTGAATCTCAAAAAACCCCACTGTTCATCCTTTGGCCAAATAAAATATAAGCCAGTAGTAGTCCATGACAAATCAAGGCTGTGGGAGTAAGCCAAGGGACAAAATAATTTACACAGGTACTTAAAGGTGAAGACTTCAGTGAGATACAGAAGTAACACTTACTAATCCAAGTAATTATAATACATACACAGTCCTGCAATTAGTGGTGCCATTTTGTCTATATTCTGAAAAAAAAACCCCACCAAAAAATCCTAGCAGAAGCTATGGGAAAGGAATCAGAGTTGTTTGCAATGAGACATTGTCAATGACAGGCTACACAGTTCAATGAAGCCTACAAAGACAATGCTTCAAAAGCAGCAGCATGACCTTCAGGCAACCTAACTTCCATAGCAAACATCCAAATGAAAAGCTGAAATAAAAACACTTGAATGTTAATGTCTTAAGATGGAGGCATTAAATACTGTAAATTTGGTCAAGATAAATTTAAATTAGGTAACTGTAGAAATTGGTGATGAAAAGGCAAAGGAGATCTTTAAGTACACTAGTCAGTCCTTTTTTAATTCATATCAAAGAACGAATTGTTAAAATAGAGTACTGTCCTGGTTTCAGCCAGGATAGAGCATCTGAAAAACAACTGAAGTTTATTCAGTCATTTTAAAAAGCAAGCTATATGATTAATGAAATGTAAATCTCTGAGTAGGTTTCAGATAACCTAGGATTGAAAGGAAAAAAATCTTTACAATTTTCAATTTCTTCTTTTTGTACTGTAAGCTTTTGGAACCTGTTTCATGGTGTGCACACAGGAGAAATTGAGGGCCATTCCCTTTCAGGACCTACACATGAAGATAACTGAGGGCATAATGCAGGCTGGAGTCAGGCTAAGAGGTTCACCTTTTCCTTTGAACCTATAGCTCAAAAGAGCACTTAACTGTTAGAAATTCACAACCATAAAGCAGCTGAGTGAATGGGCAGCAACAGTTGGGAGTGTTTTTACATTTGCTAAATTTCAATGGTCACAGAGATACTACAGACTCCTGTACTACCAAAGATAATCTCCTTGCCCCCCTGTAGAGAGAGAAATAATTTAAATGATTCTTGTTTTGGCATTTTAAACAGCAGGAAAGAGAAAATAGCTTTGTTCTGGTCTTGCAGTCAATTAACTGAACTGTGTGTGGGTAGAGGTGGCAGGAGAGGGTCTAAAGCAGCATAACTTATGTTAATCGTAACCTGTTTTAAAATCCTTTTTTACTTGTTTGTCAGTCAGCCTTCAAACAGAGAGGTATTAATACTGGCCATGGTAGATGGAGATGTGCTGTTTGTGCAATTCTATGTCTAAAGCTAGATCAGTCTTTCTTCTCTATGTCCAACTATGTCCAAAGTACAGTGTTAGGATCTTCATTACAGCAAAAAAAAAAGTACTGCTATCACCTAAGCTCTTCCCCTACTTACAAGAAAATTACAGTTTGAAATTTCTCACAGATGTTTTTCCTGCAACTTCCTCCCACCACACATTGATGATACTGATTTTTCCTTTTACACTACTGTATTTCATTCACTTTAGTTGACTGTCATTATCCACTGACAAAAACAATTATACTGCAGGATCTGCAAACACAAAGTAGTTCCATAAGCGCATATCCTGATTTCAGCTGGGCTAGAGTTGATTTTCTTCATATAGGTAATGTGAGGCTATGTTTTGGATTTGGGATGAGAAAGTGTTGATAACATGCTGATGTTCTGAGTTGTTGCTAAGTAGTTAAGGACAGTCCAGCTAGCTGGCCTGCTAGAAAGAAGGCTGGGGGTACACGGGAAGCTGGGAGGGGACACAGCCAGGACAGCTGACCCAGGCTGGCCAAAGAGATATTACATAGCATATGACATCATGCTCAATATATAAAGCTGGGATGAAGAAGGAGGAAGGGGTGGAAGGACGTTCGGAGTTATGGCGTCTGACTTCCCAAGAAACCATTACTCGTGATGGAGCCCTGCTTCCCTGGAGATGGCTGAACACCTACCTGCCCATGGGGAGTAGTGAATGAATTCCTTGTTTGCTCTGCTTGCATGCGCAGCTTTTGCTTTCCCTATTAACTGTCTTTATCTCAAACCATGAGTTTTGTCACTTTTACTCTTACAATTCTCTCCCGCATCCAACCATGGGGGAGAGAGCAAGCAGCTGCGTGGTGCTTAGTTGTCGGCTGGGGCTAAACCATGACAGCGCCAATGTAATTTCATCTATCAATTATTGGAGACTGGTTCCATAAGCCTCAGGTCACACAACTTTCCTGATAAAATATATTAAATTTATTACTACTTGTAGTAGTACTTAAAGGCACATTTTGTCATTGAGCTGTGATAGTATTTCATATTTGAAAGAACAGTAGTGGCTTTACTTACCCTGGACTTGAGGGAACCTTCCCAATTTTCATCCACATACCTCTAGGACAGCTCCTGCATAAAGCTGTAATAAACAGAAGCTGTTAATGACATCAAAAATTTAAATTACTGGTTTACTTACTGTGTGTTGTCTGTTGCAACTATTTTTCTTTGAGGAGACTATACACTATTGTGTTGATGGTAACTACAGCCAAGTAAGATCCTAAATAGAATCACAAATCCAGACCTGTCTGATTTATGCAACAACTGACTGTTCATTCAAGACACTTTATAATTTCTATTCATTATATTCAAAATGTAAAAACAGAAAAAGAGATAATTTGAGATATACTGTTGATGAAAGCAAAGCTTCATTTAAAAAAGTACAATCTGACATGTTACAATGGGAATTATGGACTAGTAATAGGAAAATTTTATTTATTCCTCCCCAAAGATGCTAAGAAAGTCTCATTAAGTGAAATTTCCATTTTAAACCAAACTTGGATAGTGAAGCACTGTTTATAATACAGACAAGGCAGTGACTTTAGACTTTTCATTTCCACTAACTATTGCTAGTTTATTGTAGTTAGTTGTGATTGCAGTAAGACGACAGATTCAATGTTCTTAGCAAAGCCTAAGTTCAATTCAATTTTATGTAGTATCTAAATAAAGAAAACTATCTTGTATAGTATCACGTTTTTAAACTTTTTTGGTATTTTTAGCAACACGTAATTGATTCTGTAGTTTGCTGAATCTTAAATAAGTTAACAACATGTTTTTACAGCTAGTAAAATAGAACTTCATAAAGTTACGCATTTTAATCTTACACATAGTTATGAATACTGTATAGCAAATCACATCCTTCTAACCCTGAAAGCCTACCATTTACAGAGAAGCTGACAGAATAAGCTTCAGTTAAAAAAGTTTAATTCAATTCATTACCTTCTATAAACAAGACCTCTGCTTTCGTTTTCTTTTAGACACTGCTTTCATAACAAATGTGAAAGTTAGGACATGGAAAAATATAACCTTACTGAAATGAAGTAAATTCACATTTCACTTAAAATATGAACTGTGTATACATGTAATTAAAAATAGGCTTTCACTATGAAATTTAATAAGTATAACCCCTGTGAAAAAGGAGTGACAAGTCATAAAAGCAAACCACACACAATATAACAGAAGTCTCAAATACAGTTTTATTAACCCTTCATCACTCTTCTGCGTAGATGTTATGGACAGCCAGGAATACAGCTTCCTTTCAGAATATGAATCTTCTGTACTCAAGTTCAACTCAATATTTGCCTAAATACTATGAATTAGAACACAAGAAATAGTCTAATCATTTGCAGGGAAATTAAAACTTCTTTCCTGACATGAACTCATCAGTAATCATTACTTCCACAGGAAACAGAACTCAAGTTGTTACATTGCATTTCTGAGATGCTGTTCTGAACAGATAATTTGCTTAACTACATTTAGATTTTCAACCACACATTAGAGTTAAGGCAAAAACTAAGATCTGACTGTTAAAACCCAAAACAGCTATGAAATAACACTTGAGAGATCAAAACCACCAAATTTTTTAAAAGCTTTTTTCCACCATCCAAATAAAGATTTTTTATTTAAAAAAGGCACTGATAAACACCTTAAATACTAGCTTGCATAATTAAAGTTCCTCTGGACTTAAAACATGAAATAATTACAAAGATGGAGGAAACATGGAATAGTGGGATTATAAACTTCACTTACCTTGTCTCTACTCATTATTCTTTAAAACACATTCAACAATTATATCAGCAATCTTAGATTTAGATATTAGTTTGTACACTCACTAAACATACACTGAACATTTACACTGGTTCTCAGATACTGACAGTTATCTGCATTATTCTATCAAGAAGTTAGTATAAAGTAGACAAAGGAATAAATAGCCTTTTTGTATCTAGTTAATTATTTCATATATGTGTATAAAGAACTACGTACAACCAAGTTGAGGATGATGGTAAAATGAGCATTTTTCAATTCTCATTACTGCAATTAATTATTACAGTTCATTTCTTCCTTTCATATAGGATTTTTATGGAACCAGATTCACTGTAGGAATCTAAAATACATAAGACATCTTGTAATTACAAACTACTCCCAGTTTGTAACTCCTAGTTATTAATGGTTGGACTTGATCTTGAAGGTCCTTTCCAACCTAGTGATTCTGTGATAGAAGTTTAACAAAGGAAACAGCTGAATCGTTGTTGTCTATATTTTGAGCTTATAACTCTGCCATAATTGAAGCCCAACTGTGCTGGTACAAAAAAATTCAGATTCATGCTGGGATAAACAGCCACTCTAGACAGATAGACACAAAAAATAGAAAAATCAGTTGGCTTCATTTATAACTCTAAACAACGGTGTCTTTTGCAAGAAACACAGGTTTATTTGCATCACTTAGGCCACAACAAAAGCATACTTGTTAATATCTACTGCTGCTAGCATCCCATCATATCCAGAGCAGATGTCCTCCAAAATTCCTTGTGAAGGCATTTACTGTGTTCAAGTATTACTAAGAATGACATGTATCACTCAATGTGGAGGCATACAAACATGACGAGTCAGTTCACTACACAATGCTTAACTCATAAGTTAGTTCATTTTAAAATAATGCTTCACTTGTTTTAGTGCTCATGAAAGTGAGTTTAGTACTACAAGCAATGAAATAAAGATTCTTTAAACTGTTACTAGTGTCCATTTTAACATCCAAAACAAGTGCTGTTATAATTGCCAGGCTGATTCATGTCTGCATCTATAAAAATAACTTAGCTTTTTTAAAAACATTCTAACAGTATGCTTTCTAAGGCTATTGTGACAAAATCTGAACTTTTGCCTTATCTTTTACAAAGCATCAACTTGAGTTAAATTTCAGTTAAAAGCTTTTTGTAAGAACCTGAATGTCTTGTAATAGTTCACACTGATGTGATGAAGATGGCTCTTCACAACTGAGAGGAGGAAAACCACACTATCAGTCACATCTGCCTTAACAATGAAAGAAAGTGGTACTTAGAATAAATCACCATTTACATAAGAATAGTTAGATAAAAATATATATTGTAAAAACAACAATTAAAACCAAGGAACCTTAATTTAGGTGAAAGAAAACCTTTCATCTGTTATTAGGAAGGGAACTGAAGCACTTTCTGCAAGACAAAATTCCAGCAGTGCTTCATTTATACATAGATATGGTACTGTTATCACAATTACTCATGGTGAA
>NW_010549608.1:10466-13114 GCF_000687285.1 Phaethon lepturus | reverse complement strand
TCCTGCTGTGAAGCTGCTATATAATTTTTAGTGTTTACAACCAAACAGCAATTCAGATCAAAGTGAACTGAAAAAAATTATATTTAACAGAGATTGCTCCTTGATCATAATAAAATGGTGCTAGATCAAAGGTGACAAAAAGTTCTGTAAAATACAATACATGATCCCTAATTTTACTGCTACAGCACCTATACTTTGCATACTGGTTTCTCCTAACTAATGACTAAGCCTGACCATGCACAGGTTACACAAGGTCACTCAGGTGGGATTTGTACAGATGCTTGCAATCACCTGGAAAAAATCCTAGTACCATCATGTCTTAAAACATGCAATGAAACAGGCTGTTAAAGTAGTCACACAATGGTAAATAGCTACCTTACGGTATCTGGATTCTCTCCAATATCTGCATAGTCTCCTCTCCAAATATGAAACAGTTTAAAAAAAATAACACTAAGCTCTGAGAACAAGCAGTGAAACACAACTTATGACTACTGCTAAAAGTCTGGAATTTTCACTTGCCTCAGGTACAAGGCAATCTTCCACTAAATATTTACCAACTAATCTCTTTCTGACGCAAACAATTTTAATAAAATTCACTGTAACTTTTACTTCGTATTACTGTATAAGCAGAGGTTTAGCAGCCAAAGAAACCCCTATCAACTCATACTATTGCTTTACTTCCAAGAAAACTCAGGAAAAATACAGATATTATTCTTATTGGCCAAAATTGCTTGGTATGTGCAAACTGGTATTGTTTTAAAGTAGGGTGCATGATGTCTTTTTTGAAAGGCATGCAAATTAATTTTTAGTGTGTGTCACCCACCCAGGAAGCAAAACAAGTTAATAATTGATATTTGTTCTTCTGAGAAATGAAGTAAAAGAAAAGATTTTGGTGCAAGTTCCTTTGGTTCTTTCCTAAACTCTTGTAACTAGCAATTCATTTGTTACTTTTACTAGAAAACTACATCAGTTAAAATAAAGGAATATACACTGAGATACAAACTATAAAATATTTTCTCTTCTACAGGGGAGAGAATGCAGGGTATTTGTAGGGACAGTTAGAAGTTTTCAAAATCACTCTAGTTTTCCCCTTCCCCGGGGACAGAAAAGGAGCAAGAATCTGTGGGTTAAGAGAGAGCAGCCAGGAAGCCTCCCTGCCAGGAATGTTATGAATTACTGTTCTGTAATGCAGAAAGCCAATAAAGTCACTACACACACACATCATTCAGAACTTATGTCACCAGTAAATTTAGCAACTAAAAAACTGCTCCCACTCACAACTCATTATCCTGTGAAGGGAGATGCCTAACTAAGAGTTTGGAAACAAAGGAGTCAAACAGTAAAAAAAAGTTATCTGAATTAGCGCTATTCCTGTGATTAGTGCTACATATTAGAGGTAAATTCTCCTGAACAAAGCTGAAGCAGAATCTAAGCTCTCATTTATTTACATGGAAGGAAATTCCAACTGAATATAAGGGTGAAAAAAGTCACAGTGAGGGTGTTTAACCACCAAAATAATGTACTAAGAAAGGTTGTAGAATCTGTGTCCTTGGAGATCTTCAGAAATTGAGTTCTGTTTTGAGTCGGAGATTCAAATTTTTTATTCTGTACGTACATAACATAGTTGTGCATTACTATTACAATCTTCAGCATACAGAAAATGTGTCATCCATCCAAGTGTTTTAGTTTTGGTATTAAACAATCTCCTCATTGCAGTATTATATAAACATTTTCACTCTTTAAATCCAACAACCACCAAAAAAGCTGCAAAACAACTTCCACTCCCAGCAGACTATTTTTTAACTTTGTTCTCTGAAAGGGTTTGCTGTAAGGTCATGTGAGCAAGACATCTGGCACAAGGGTGAGAGAGAAAATGCAGAAGCTGAGCAACCAAAAACTTTAGATACCTGGAGCAGTAGCCTGGATTAGGTGTTGTGAATGCCCAATTTATTTGACTGGGTGCAAGGGACTGAGTAGAATAGAGAAGGGTGGCAGAAAAAGGGCTCCTAGGTACAGGCTCTCACTTGGACCTAGTGAACAGAATTATGTAAGCTAAAAAGTAGAGATAGAAAGCTAACAGTTTAAGTTGCAGCTTTGGAATATACTGTCCAATTAACTTTGCTATCTAACCATCTACTTACCTCTAGAGGTAACATCTCTCATTCTCCAGAATGTGCACTTTCACTAAAAAGAAAGCATCTTACAAGAGAGTTGCAAAGAAAACACTGAGACGGGAACTCATCAACTATTAATTTGACTTTGCACATTTAAGTAATGTGGAGTCTTTGTACTTTTTGAAGTTGTTTCAGAGTCAAATGCCAGTATCTTATCCAGATGATGGAGGTCATACTTAATTAGCTAAACCTATTCCATTTGCCAGCACAGATGCACATCAACTTTAACACACATTTAGGAAATTCACATTTATAATTTCCCTAACCCTTTCTTTTCACCAATAAGACTAGAAAGAGGTCTTCCATAGGTAAGGCTTGTCCTACTACAGACGGGTAATGTATTTTATCTTAGTTTGTCTGGCAGAAATGAACCTTTGGTGAATGTGATCCAAACAAAAGACGGTAACTTTCTGTCTTAGGCATGACTAGCTAGCTGCACTTTCCTTATCTAGGACTACTATTTGTCAACATTAA
>NW_010549608.1:0-10435 GCF_000687285.1 Phaethon lepturus | reverse complement strand
GGAAAGAGCATACATGGTAAAGTTCTTGGGAAGGACATCCACTCAGCACATTTTAGTACAAGGAATGGCTGTGCATAATATTCTGAAGTGACAATATAAGAGACTTTCTCAGAGAGAACACAATAATCTCAATTCCTCAACTTCCCTATCAATAGTCCCCATAAAATTATTCCTCTGTTAACTGCTGGGACACATTTTAGTTTAAAGCAAAATTTGAACACGATTATTTGACATATTAGTCTTAATTACAGAGTTCATTTACTTGAGCATTCAATAAAATATGCTGTCACTGAATTATTCTCTTTTTGAAAGTCACACTTGGTAAAAACAATAACAATGAACTGTTTTTATGTAGCATGCTAGAACTAAGGAGTACAGCTACATAAAAGCATGATCTGCTTTCTAAGAAATCAAACGAAGGATTTTATAAACACCAGCTTTTGCTGTGTTTTTTGTGAAACAGATACAGGTAAACTAAAATTCTAACTAATTTATACACATATTAATGTGACTTACATTTACATTGCACCACTGAGATGTCAATGAATTCCAAGTAGTTCTCTATTTTTACCCATAAAGTTAAAAAGCAAGATATGAGACTGCTTCATTGGAACTATTCATATTAAAACCCTCTGGCAGAACAAGCAGGCAGCCAACAGTAATTTGAGTGCAGCAGTTTAATTAATGAAATGAAAAGAAAAAACCCTGAAAAATGAAACTAAATTGGGTCACACAAGAGTAGCCTAAAGCATTAAATGCATTTCAAGTTTTCTAGTTTCAGTAATCATTGTGAGTTTTGTAAACTATTTTGAGTTTTAAAAATTAAGTCTGAACAAGACTGTCACCTTATTCCTTCTTGTAATTCATAACAGCACATTTAAAAGGTCTGCACATGTAAAAATGTGGAGTTTTAAGAGAGCTTTCAATTTGATTTTTAATTAAAGTAGCACACAGTCATAGTTACAGTGGACATGTTTATTACTAGTATTACACGAAATATTTATTTCATTTCCAGGAAGGGTCTAGCACCAACTCCAGCCAAAGAATTGGTTTTAAGTTATGGTCAAACTACATCATAAGGAGAATAAGTAGTATCCATTAGGATTAAAATAAGCTGTTCTGAGGAACACTTTCTGCATACATGCTCATCTCCTACCCTATAATGTTTGAAGGCCTGAGTGACAATTTTGTTGTGAGTCACAGATAAGGTACACTACAGAAAATTGAATTTGTATAGGCATACTTTTTTACTTTTCAGTGAAATTAAGAGTCATCTTTTCTTCAGAATAGACCGAGTTGAACATTAAGAGCTATTTATTACATGGGCTAAATTAAGTATAATTCACTCTTCTGTATCATTCCTCACCTCCATATTTTTCACCCAGAAAAACCTCTCAAATTCTGTGATACTATGCCGAAACACGTGGCTGATATGGAAGAAGGGGTCAGAGACAAGGCTTTGCTTTCAACAGACCACAAGTTCTGTGGTTTTGCAGCATTGAAACAGGCCAAATCATTCATGTCTTAAAATGACTTCCCAGAATTTCAAGTACCTTCAAGGACTTGCAAGGAAAAGAATCTCAGCTTGATGCAGTGAAAACATATGATCTTCCTGCAGAAATGTCAGAGTAGCTGACACTATGGTTAAGTACAGCACCAATTACAATGCAACAGCTAGGGAACCAGTCTGCAACATGCCTAGCTGCCACATGTTTTGATCAATCTAGCTGCAATGAAGACATGCTTACACAACTGGCCACATCCATAATAAAACTCTAGGAAAGTTTCTTCCACTGTGCTTTGACTTTTCTCCCCGTTTTCCAGTGTTTTAGTATCCATTCTTAGAATTTTTTCCCCAGTTCATTCTCTGTTTTCAGCATTTTTCAAAGTGCTGAGAAAACAATACTTAAAGGTCACTAAATACTACTGTTTTCTAGATCTCATCCATTCTGTTTGTTTATGGTGTTATGTCCATAGACTTGCATTAACTTTCAAACAGCAGTCATAAATACTGAAAGTCATTTTAGGTTCAGGTAGGATGTAGAATGGGCATCTGAATGTAAAGCAACCTTAAGATGAGCTTCAAGATTTTTTTGGAAAAGTAATAGCCAAAGTTTAAGCTGCCCGCATTTATTTCAGGTTAGTATTTCATAATACTTTCATGTCAAGATGAAAGGAAACTTTTATATTTACTGGTGCAGGAAGAACATCAAGTTGGAAACCTCCTCTCTTACAGCACAATAATCCATTTCAAGTTTCTGAAATATTTTAGTTATTTATGTTGTTAAATCTAGTACAAGTTCGGTGAAAAATAATCCTAAATTTCTCATTATCTTAGCAATGCAGAGGCCAGATACTCCAGTAAATTATTAAACCATGCTTTGATAGCTTATATTTTGACAAGTCTGAACACATGCACAAGAAAGTTGCTTAAAATCTCAGAATTGTAGATGGTTTTGCTTAGACTGGTACAGTGGAGCACTTATTACCCATCTCTATGTAACTAAAAGTATGCATATAGACTTCTGTATCATTATGTTTGCCTTGTTTTACATCAGAATCATAAACTATTTAGAAATGGTGTATGATAGACAAGTGTGATGTTACCCTTGACAATTTGCCATCTAATCTATCCATTTTCGTGTCTCAAATTTCCTGGCCAATTTTTGCTTACACCTGATGTTCCATTATCTAATTCACCAAAAGCCATAACATTACAACATGACAAATACTTAACAATAGAAATTTAAAATGCTGAAGCTCACATCTTAGTTAGCAAAATATATTTCAAAGCTCTGTTTAGAAATATGTATGACTTTGAAGGATTGTAGCAATCCTGCACAGTGCAACTTGTGAAATGTAATGTATTGCAAATTTCATCATAGAGTTAATTCTTAAAATTCAGATTTTGACATGCATATACTGTTGAGATAAATCTTAGATTATAATACACAATTAATGGAATTCGCTTGTAGCTATGTCTGAAATGATCACACAGCATAAGTGAAGCTGCAGATGGAGTGCAGCTATTTTCAGCTACTGAAAAATATGGACAATCTCTCCTGCTACTACAATTTCACACACAGTTAGCTTCACCTCCATTTCATCCTTCTACATTTTACACACCAGCAGTACTCTGCATCTGACAGACTGAGGCTTAAAACTTGCAGCTGTCTAAAGCAATACTGTTTAAGCTAGCTTCTGAATTAGTCTGAAAGTGAATACAAAAATCTCTAGAAAAGGAGCAAATAACCAAAACAATGTTTTTGTTTTACCCACAGTACAATTATGAAGTAATTAAAATATTTCACTGGACAGGTGTCAGCAGAAGTTAAGAGCAAGACATACTGGGTAACAAGAGTACCTCACAGCTACTTTCCGCAATGTCAATTCACATAATACTGGACCAATAACAAGACCAGGATTAATAAACATCTTTCAAGGATATGAAACACTTGAAGAACGTAAACATCTCATTTGAGGTTCCACTGATGCAATGCAGCACAAAATATTTTTAGGACTGGGCATACTTCACAGATCATTTGTGAAAAGTAGCAATGATACATAAAAATTCTGAGATGCACATGCTATCCCCTTATCTTTAATTTTAAATTCTCATTTAAAACTCAGGTGCAAGTCATGCAGTAAACTAACTCTTGCTTTCTCCATTTCTAACACTTGCCACATACTTATAAGGAGAATAAACTTAAAATCCTGAAGTCTGTCCTGGAATCTTAATAATTTGCAAGTCCCTCGGCAGCACAGACTACCAACATGCTGTGTCACATGATGGGAACAAGTATCTGCTCACATAATGAACAAGGTAGGTAATGTACTGGAATCATGGTTCAGAAGAAAAAATGCCTGTACTTTCAGGATGTTCAAGCATGTAGTCATGGCATTAGCAAAGCCCAGAGCACCACTGCTCTGCAACTCAGCAACGTATAAGGTGCCTAATCAGCAAGTCAGACATCTTGCATCTAGATGCAGGTTTTTAGAGTAAAATTTAAAAATTCTACAAGGAAGAGGGTAGGAAAAACACACTTTTAAGACTTTCAACATCCATTCACTCTTGACTATTAAATTCTCCTTAGAAAGAAGATTTCTACAGTAACCTAAAAAAACAAGGAAAAGGGAAAAAATGTAGCATTCAGTTTTTCCATTCTGCACACGTCATGAAAATACTACTTCAGCAAGAAGCTACTATAGATTAGATTGAGCTTAAGTTTTTGCTCTTGCATAAAAATTAAAAATTAGATACCTATTACAACCAGGACTGTATTTAAACCCAAGACAATCCAAAGTGTGATGATTCTGAACACAATCTGTTAATATTCATGGTCCTTTCTCCCAACACTAACTTTCCACTGGCTAGTCTTCAAAGGAAGTTACTCTACAAGTTTTAAAAAAAAAGTCAGAGTCGATCAGCAAATCTGAAATATACACTTCCAGGCAGTGGTAACAATATAAGAAAATCTACCTTCTGAAACAGCATTCAGAAGAATATTAGAAATGACGCTGTAACTTAGCACTCAACCATATAATCATCATGTTAGAACAATCCAAAGTTTCTATTCACAGACACAATACGGAAAGCCTGCATTAAAAACCAAACATGAAAATGCATGAAAATAGTATCATAATCACTCCTATAATTCAAGCTGATACTTAACATGCTAGCTCAAAATCTCAATTTTACAAGATGTACACTGAATTGTGCTATAGTAGCAAATTGTTCATATGCTGTCAGGAGGATGGAGCCAGTCTCTTTTCAGTAGTGCCCAGTGATAGGACGAGGGGCAATGTGCATAAACTGCAGCACAGGAAATTCCACCTCAACATGAGGAAAAACTTCTCTACTGTGAGGGTGACAGAGCACTGGAACAGGCTGCCCAGACAGGTTGTGGAGTCTCCTTCTCTGGAGACCTTCAAAACCCAACTGGACGCGTTCCTGTGCAACCTGCCCTAAGTGATCCTGCCTTGGAAGGCGGGTTGGAACAGATGATCTTCAGAGGTCCCTTCCAAACCCTACCATTCTGTGACTCTGTGATATTTACTACAAAGCTCAAGCAGAAAATGAAACTGGGTAAACCACACAGACAGATTTAAAAAAACCCAACTTATAATATACAATCTCTTGGTTCCTATGAATATACAACACCTGCTGGTTCACTGTGAAGGGGTTTGTCAAACAGCCTTGAGACCCTGCCCAGCTCTATGCTATTTTTTCTGCTACATTCAGCGTGACTAAAATAGAAAAAGTTTTGAGACTACCAATATTTATAATGTAAAGCCCTGACCACAAAAGGGCATTTTATTAGTCTTACACAAAAAGTGTTATTATCCACACTGCGAAATCTAGGTCTGATTCAGTATAATCAGAAAAATACCTATTGATTCAAATTCTGTTGTTTGATACAACTTTTATTAATGCAATGTTTACAGTGCAAACTAAGTTACATCCTAGAGTAAACTACTGATAAATTGATAAAAGACTGGTTCCCCGCCCCCCCCGCCAAGAAGTCAGACTGACAGAAATGCAGCATAACTCCTTTAGTTTATTTTCACAACAAATGACCACAGAAATTATCCTGCTCCACAAGAACTTGTGCTACATCTTATGCACACTGAGGCAAAAGTGCAAGAATATTATCTGAATAAAAGCATCCACTCATTGTGAGGACAGGAAGCCTTGCTGCTGCCACTGCAAGTGTTACTGGTTGTGGTACACAACCACAGTACAGTTGGAGATCCCTTCCTATTTTTCCATTCCCTCTTAGTACATTTAATTAGATTTTATTCTGAAACTTTCCAGCTTTTGTATGTGTGTTTGTATATGTATAGATATGTATATACATATATATGTAAGAACTGGAGCATTTTCCAGATCAACAAACTTTCCTTTATAAGATTCATATATCTAGCAAAGAGAAAGTCTTAGATATCAAGTCCCATAAGGATTGTACTGAAATATTACTGCAAGCATTCTTTTGTCAATATATGAATTTACAGTCTTACCTCTTACCTTAGTCTCTCAATATTAATGAACTAATAATTAATACTCTGCAAATCCCAAACACTTGCTTCTTGATATTTAATAATATTGTAACTAACACTGTAATCAGTTATTTTGTTAAAAATTTTAGGCAGACCTTTTCTTAAATGTTATGGTGAATTTAACTGACAGGAGAAACCTGCTAGATTTCTTCATTAATTCAATGTTGTCAGTTATTTAGCTATCTCCCAGCCTTTAAAAATAATTTCAGCATCTCTTCTTCCCCTTGAAGTCTCTACTTTCCTTATAATTGATTGGTCTTCCATGTATTCTAGAGTACTCCTAAATAACAACATATTTGAAAGCATGTATTCTCTTCAAGGGCTCTAAAAATTCTTCTTTGCTGATGTACCTTAAGCAAGACAGGTATTTATTTACTACAGATAAAGGAAAGGTTTTGCCTTAGCCTGACTGAAGCACAGCATGGGCTCTGAGAAAGATCATTCCCAGTACTTCGAGCTGTTAGAATCTAGCTGTTCTCGCTGCCGCAGAATGGAGTTGAGCAGCCCTGGTTCTGTCAGGTTTGTGCCACTTGAGGAGTTGATCTGACAGCTGTACCAGCCTTTTGTTCCCAGGCACTGAACTGAACTATCCTGGACATTACACTAGGGGTCAATGACCAAGCAATAGCTTCAATCAAGAACACCAGTTTCCTCATCCTCTTTCCCCCCATCCCCCTCTCAAATCCTACACATCTTTCAATTTAAAGAAGTTGGACATAGCTCCCATTAGTCACTTCACACTAGAGACGGGCTGCCACAGAGCCAAAGGTTCCTCTGCTCATACAAGGACATTATTTTAGAGCACTACGGCAAGTCTGCAAATCAAGACCCTATGTATATTGGGCTATCAAGAAACATTGCATTTTCTTCTTCAGATTATAATCCAGATTCTCATATATTTTTAGAATGAAAAGTTTCATAAATATAACACGTTAAATTATTCCACAAAGGATTTGGTCCAAAACCCACCTTTCTAGTTTCCAACTGAGCTTCTTCTTGGCAGCACTGCCTGCAGAACGGATCCAACTGATTCAGATTGAATTGTCCAAGAAGGTTGCAAGAACTGCACAGCAAGTTACTGGAGAAGCCCAGCTCTCTGCAAGCTTCTGATGACAACTGTGCTCCATATACACTTATCTGAAAGTCAATACAATGTTATACTTTAGTACTAAATTAAAAAAGGAATGTTTTAAAAGCTTTAATGATTAGGAAGAACAACTGAGTCTCTTGTGACTGTTTTACAGTAACCTGTAATGGCCTACCCATAAGTGCAAAACACCTCCTTATTTTGAAGGATGGTCTTGAACTGATAGTGAATTCTAGACACTTATAATATGTATAGTTGAAGGTATCAAACCTGCCAAAGTTCATTTATACACACTTCTGACAACCCTACTGTTTTCCTATTGTTAGCTCCAAATTAAGAAAACACTAAACATAATGAATCAGCTTAAATGCGCATGGCTACTGCTCTTTCAAAACAATTTCAGTAAATTATGTATCACCAAAAACACACTGGAAAATAGGTATAACAGCTAAGCTTGGGAAAAGCACAACCACCGATGAAATGGACCAAACTGCTCAACAGAGTATACAAGTAGGATTTTAATTCATGTCTGCATTAATATTACAGGAAAAATCACATACTAAAAGTGGAAGTGTAGATAAAAACCTGCAATTCCGACTTTAGTAATACATTAAAATAGGCAACTCAATTACGTAGCTTCTATGTAAAACACCACTTCTGTTTTTAACGAAGAGCAAAAACAATTTTACCAACTATTCCAGCACTTACATGATATTTTGGTTTTGTTTCACCATTCCTACTTCCCTACAGAGGGATTTCTCAGACCCTATCTTAAAACCCTTCCTTCCAGCTATATGCTGGGCGAGGAGTAGGAAGTGAGACAGGAAAATAAGAAAGGAGAGAAAGGAGACAGTTTTCCCAGATGCTTCGCAGTCTGGGTGAAAGACCTTGGGCAAAACCCACAACATCTAGAACACCAACAAAATAATTGGCAAGCATCTCTGTGTTCAGAAAAGATAGAGATGATACCAGCAAACTGGACTGGATGATGACAGACCAAGAGTCAGAAGAATTATGCTGGGCCAAACATAAAAATACAGAGGAAAAACTAAGTTTGTCCTTCAGCAAATCAGACCTCTCTTCACATTTACCCATCATTTAATATATACAGCATACCCCAGTAAGGTAGAGACAAATCCCATTTCCTCCCCTGAAGTGGCCAAACTATAACCAAAGACATGTCACTGATGTGATAGATAGGAAGTGTTATGGATTAGGAATTGGTAGAAAATATATTAGGTGCCTCATTATTCTGTTTCTCTCTATCTGCTAAAAAAAGTTAAAGCACAAACACAAAAGTATGATGTATGGAAAATTATTTTGAAATTACTATTCTGTCAGGCAGAAAGCTATTTTTCTTCTTCCTACAGGACATTGCTAAAGTAATATCTATATGTGACAGCATGGAAGCAAAAATGGAACCCTGTTCTACTGGAGCAGTCTATTATTTATCCTTTCTGAGGGATACTGGCAATAAGAAATATAATGCCACCACAGTAGTATAGAAAATCTAAGGAGGATTCCAAACACCGCCAAAGCTACACTTTAATTACTGTTCACTTATTAAATTAATGATGATGATAGCTACAACAGTTTTCTGGCACCTTGCTGCTTGCCATCCACCCCTTTTATGCTTTAAAATGTCATCTTTTCCTCACTTTTGTATCTGTTCACCTGGGAGTAAAAATGGTATTACTGGCATTGTCGTGTTGTTTCCACCAGCAATGCTGCTCACACCTTTCCCCAGCAGAGACATATATAGAGTCAATACTCTGGCTTTTTGGGCAGCAGAACCAACCAAAAAACTGTATGAAAGCAAGTAAAGTCTCCATTGCAACAGAATTCCTCAGTGAAGTAGTTCTGGTTACACAAGAAGCTCAAAACAGCTTCAGAATAAAACCACAGGGAGGGAGAAGAGGGGGACAAAAAAAAGGCAGGGGGGAAGAAACTGGCTCTCCCTAATATTTTCCCTCAATTTTTAGTACTGTAACTGTTGTACTATCCTGAAATAATAAGTATACTAATCATAATAAATATTTCTGTTTAGGATTAGAAAAGAACCCTCACACTTCAGAAGCTAATTTCCCATCAGAACAAGATAATTTCAGCTATTTAGCCAGCGATGTGCCTCATTTCCGCTGCATGCTCTCCTTTAAAGCTTTGACTACAAATACACATTATACGACTGCTTTGCTTTCACATTAGATAATGTGAAAGCTAATTAGGTAATTTAGATAATTAAAGCAAATGCAGCATCAATACAAGTTGCTTTAGGAAGTACTTAATAGATATTGGAAACACTGGAACAGGTCTTTTGTATAACCTCATGTCTCTGTACCACAGCTGGGTGAGAACTTCAAGGGCATCAGGTGCACTAAAACAGAGAACGCTGTCCTGCCTGGAAAACCTTGACGGCCAGCCTTCACAGGACAGCCTTCAGTTAGAAATCAAAAGCCACCTAGCTTCACTTTGCAAACCGGTTCTTAATTTTGTAACTAAGGACAACCCGGGTCACGAGATTTATAACAACACATAAGTACCATAAAAAAAGGGGCTAAGAAGCCTGTAAATGTATTTCAAGAGTCACTGCAACACCCGCAGCGATCGCCACGTTTTCCCACTCATAAGGCAAACCGGGGCCGAGGCGAGGAACAAGACGGAGGGGTGCTCACGCTTCAAAACGCGGCCCTCGAAGTCTGGAGCAGTAAAGGCAGCAGCAGAGAACAGTCTCCGACACAGAGAGCAAAAGAGACGGCCACAGAGGCAGGGGAGGGACGACGCCTCGGGCATAGGATAGGCAGGGCAAGCCCCGCTGCCTCCGCCTCCCGCTACGGGACACGTCTCGCTCCCGCCCCATCCCGCCTTACACACTCCCTTAGGAAACCGCAGCCGCACTCAGCCCGAGCGCCAATAAACCAGAACGGCTTCTCACCGCCTGCAGCCCCACTAGCAACCAGAACCAGTCCGCCCCAGGGTCTTTAACTTGCCGCCCGCCGCCATCTTGGTGCCGGAACGCCCCTGCCAGCGTCGCCAGGAGGCCGCTGAAGGACCTCACCCACAGCGGATGCCCAACACAGTGCCTGATACGAGAGAGATTAGACTTGCTCCTAACGCCCGGCACCACAAGCAGAAACAGCTAACCCAGAACCTCTTTGAGAAGTATAAAGCAAAGCTATTTTTGTCTGTTCAGATTAGCGCTTCACAGAGAGGCTGCAGGAGATGCCACTCCACCGCCTTAGTCGGGCACTGCAGAAACAACCCTGAACAAAGTCCTTTCTCGTTCCAGGGAGT
>NW_010549607.1:0-719 GCF_000687285.1 Phaethon lepturus | reverse complement strand
ACTTAAGGCATCTTTGTCCTATACTACACGCCAAGCAACAGTGCTTCAATTTTCCCAGTTCTTTCCCTTTTTCCTTCTCCAGAGCCAGGACAAAAGAGCTCAGAAGGGGGTATATTAATTCCACAATCTATCTGCAATTCTGGATGATTTCGCAACGCGAAAAACATATCTGCATAGACTACTTCATCCCATTTCCCTTCTCTCGGAAGGAACAACGTTAACTGTAATGATGTATTATATTTTAATGTCCTGTTGAAGGGCCATTTTTTTCCATCATCTAGTTTATAGAAAGGTCACCACTGATTGCAATACTTAATTAAAGTTTTTCTATCAACACTTCCTCCCGGCACTCCCCCCAGATCTTTCCAATGCTGTAAAACACAACCTAATGGACTTTTCTTTAGAATTCTGCTACTCTGTGACCCTCCCATATCTGATGCAAATTTTACCATTAATAACCAAAATCCGATAAATGACAAACCAAAAATCAATACCTGAAATGCATTAGCCAAAAGTCAGATAACAGTTAACCAGACCTCCAAACGGGGATGCAGCTTAATTCCCTCCCAAATGGGACGGAAGTCCCCCAAGTGTATATCTGTAAGTTTGCTAGCCACCCGGTATACGCTGACCTGCGCGAATCGCTTCACGGACGGTCCCCAATGCAATCGATCGTCTTATCAAGTTCAAGATGTTATCCTGGTTTCAGCCAGGATAGA
>NW_010549606.1:51821-54606 GCF_000687285.1 Phaethon lepturus | reverse complement strand
CATTTATTGTTTTGTTATTTCTTATTTATTTTATTATTTTATTATTACTGGACCACATTTCAGACAGATCCATTTCTAGTCATGACAGAAAATTTAATATTTGACGTGATTTGCAATTGTAACACAAAGAAAATATTTTTAAAAATTATTTTTGGTAGTATCTTACAAATCCATCCAAAAGCCCACACTGTCCTTCAGTCAGCCCTGTGGCGCACGTAACAAACATGGGGACAGACTTTTTAGCAGGACCTGTTGCAATAGGACAAGGGGTAATGGTTTTAAACAAAAAAAGCATAAATTTACAGTAGATCTAAGGAAGACTTTTTCACAATGAGGGTGGTGAAACACTGGCCCAGGTTGCCCAGAGAGGTGGTAGATGCCCCATCCCTGGCAACATTCCAGGTCGGGTTGGACGGGGCTCTGAGCAACCTGATCGAGTTGAAGATGTCCCTGCTCACTGCAGGGGGGCTGCACTAGGTAACCTTTAAAGGTCCCTTCCAACCCAAACTTTTTCTATGATTCTATGATTCTAGCAGCAATCTGCATGATTCCTTAGATGAGTGTTGAAGCTGTTAAGCCAACACTCCCAACAACTTCTGAGTCAAAATTTAGTTTACATTCATGTGATGTACTATAACACAGATGCCCCCTTCTCTTAAGCAGACTTCACAGATAAAATTTGGTAAACGGGGAGGAATAAGAAATAGCTAAAATGATTAGTTTAAGCAACTACCAAGCAATGTTACTTTTCAGACAGGAAACCGAAAAATGTATAGTATCTCTTTGTGGCTTACAGTTCATACACAAATATTCTTTCGCTCAGTCCTAGAGTCTGTCTGAGCTGTGTTTGGTCACATCAACTTCAAATTTGGCTCTGCATGTCTTCAGGCAGAAGACTTTAAACTGCATATAATCTCAGGTCAACAGGACAACCTATTGTTCAAGTTGTCCTTGCTTCAGTGTAAAGATAAGGGGTGTACTTAGCTACCTGCATTGTTGTGAAGTTAAATAATCTTTGAGTCATTCATTGCTCTCCATTGCACAACCAGCTTGATTGGGCTGGCTTTGGGTTGTAAATAAACTAATAGCCTTAGGGGGAGGGTAGAGCACACGGTTCAGGTAAAGTTTCATGTTATTATGTTACTACATGGGGTTTTTTGATTATTTAAGGTCAGTGTGTATACGAATTTGCAGAAGTTTGTAATAAGATTGACTAATTTCCTCTAGTCTGTTGGATTGTACTTAGTGTCTTCTTCCTTGCTATTTGTTTTCTACCTCTGGTACATTGATGAAAAGTATGTCACCAGTGGATGTCCACAGAAAAAATCAGTCTCACTAGTCTTACCAACTCCATTGATATATTCCAGCACCTTTCTGATGAATGCCAGCAACCTCCTTGTGCTAATTGTGGTAAAGATAAGTCCAGCAAGCGGTAGAGGCTGCATATACTTCCTGTCATGAAGTTCTTCCAATAATCTTTTGGCAGATATTTTGGATAGAGAGAGAGGGAGAGCATTAGAGGAAGGTATAACAACTCCACTAAAGACAAAGCACAAGGTCCAGAGACAGAGGGGAGGAAACATCGAGATGGAAGGCAGCGTGAATGCAGTTTGCATCTGGAACAAGCCTTGCCGCTGTGCAGCACATAGTTTCATCAGTACTGGAGGCATTGAAGGGACACAGAGCAGCTGAGGAAGGGTTCAGCCTGGGAGGAGTGCTTTTGTGGACAAGAGCAGTTGGTGTTTTCCCTACGTCTGGGATTGTGCCCTTGCCTTCTGGTGGGGGTGGGGGGAGGTAGAAATCCCAGAAGAAGAGAGTTGGAATTCATTGAAGTGATGCTCATCTGAGCATAGTTAAGGCAGGTATTTATTCAAAACCAGCCATCAGAGATGTTTGTCTCCCCTTTCACACAGACGTTCCTGTCACTTCAACTCCAGTCACTGCGTCCTACCACGGCTGCATGACCATCAAGCTGAGCAACAAGGCACTGGACTTAGACGAGGCTCTCTACAAACACAGTGACATCACCTCACATTCCTGTCCTCCAGTCGAGGCGGGTCAGTAGGTACCACTGCAATGCGAAAGTTTTATACTCCGAAACTTTCAATGCTTTTCTTTTTTTTTAAAGATATAAATTATTCAGACCTACCGCACTGCGTGTATAGTTTCTCTTAAACACTGAAGTTATGTAGGAGCTACTGATCCTTATGTCAGATTGATTATTGAAATACTCCTTTGCTTTGAGGTTTAAAGGTTGTAATATATTTGTAAATAGTTCAGAAGACTAATATTAAATAAGCCAAAAGTACAGAATATGCCTAAAGTGAATGTTATCTTTAGACTGTAAGAGATGGTTTTATTTGTAATGTGGAAAACCTGGTAATATATGAGTGTGGACTGGAAGAAAAATAATAATTCTGTATTTTTTTTTATTACCAAACACTGCTTTCTGATTTGCAAAATATGAGAGAATAAAATATTTACATACAAGTTTTTAACTTACCTGTACTGAGATTATTCTGTATGCTCTTATTCGGAGATAATGATTCAGGCTATGCCTGATGTGGAGATTACACTACTGGGGTTTTTTTTGTTTGTTTGGTTGGTTTTTTTGTTTGGAGATGGGGTTTTATATGTGCTTATGTCAGTATTATATATCTTCTGGGCTGGAGAGCGGTTGGTTGCTGCTATTCTTATTGCTGGAGTTTCTCTTTCTGGTACCACAGATAGAAGACTCAGTTACGACCTTTAGAAAAACCCTTGGTCAACAGAAAACAAAATTGGG
>NW_010549606.1:41580-51790 GCF_000687285.1 Phaethon lepturus | reverse complement strand
GCAGGAAACAATTAGAAGAAAAGACTCAGTAAGTTGAAAGCCATATGGCTTTTGTGTCAATAACCACTGAAGCAAATGATGAGGTGTCAAGAATTGGGGAATATTATCT
The DNA here is from genome assembly GCF_000687285.1 of Phaethon lepturus. Classification (NCBI taxonomy): domain Eukaryota; kingdom Metazoa; phylum Chordata; class Aves; order Phaethontiformes; family Phaethontidae; genus Phaethon; species Phaethon lepturus. Next base: position 51,681 of record NW_010549606.1, on the reverse strand, counting down.
GGCAATGACATATTTTTGCTGCTTAATTTTTAGGTTGGCTCATTCACTGTGAGCCTAGTGGGAGCAGAGGGGCTTGAGACTCTCAGAGTTAGCCAGGCCGAATTGCAGTGTGGTGAGAATATGCGCGGGGGTTTACTCGGGAGAGGCTGTAGAGCCATAAAGGGCATTCAACTTTTAAGCTATCTTTGTAAAGTTGGGGCAGGCTTTGCCAAGCCTGCCTTGAGGCACTTAAATCTTGCTTTATTTCATCCTTGTCCTGCATCAGATTAATGAACTAAGAAAGAAGTATATGCTGTGGTGGAATCCTGGCTAGCTAAGGTTACCCCATGCTTCAGAGGGTTAACGTGGAAAAGGTCTAATTCTACAAGGTCTTTTATGAATTGTTTGTGGTCATTCTACGTCATGTTTTGCCCAGTCAAATATGGACATGACAGATTAGCCAAATAATCCACACGTGTGACATCTGTGACCAAGCTATGGAGATATAACAGAGGAAAGGATGGAAGAGGGGGAAGACTATCCAGGAGAGGATGGAAGAGGGGGAAGACTATCCAATCATATTTCCTGGTAAGGATCCCTGCTTTATTTAGCAGAGAAGAGGAAGGTACTGTCTTAGCCATTAAGACAGCATGACATCATAGCAGTATATCATGACCAAATCAGTCAGCGGTAATACAGTAGGGTAGAAAAGACCAGAGCTTTATCACTTTCAACCAGCCTACTCTTTACACTTACTGATGGACCTGTCAAAAGACTCTTTGCACTCAAGTGTGACCAGATGCAAGTTTGAAAGGATAGTTGCTCACTAGACAGGAAAAACTTATTGGCGGAGTGTGCATGGGTAGGAAAACTCAGAAGTAGTTCTGGTTTTGCTTTTCTTATTGAGCAAGGGAAAACATGTCATTCCTGAGAGTACTTTCTGTTAGAACTGATGACTCTGGATCAACTTGTGATATGATGGAGAACCCAAGAAACATTAGTTTAGTATCTCCAGTGAGAGCCAGGAATCCAGAAGATACTGTGGTTAATAGCACTTCCACACTGCAGTGTTTTGTTGTCTGTGTGTTTTTCATGGTTATTCTAGTCCTTCACCAAAATACATGTCCCATCTTTTTAACTTGGAGTACCTCTAATACAGTACAAACTTGGAAGACACCTACTATTTTTTAAACCACATAGATGAAACAAACCCTGGTTTACTTTGTTCTTTTCAAAGGAAGCATGCTAGCAAAATAGTCTTATGTCTGGCATTTTTGTATAATTTCTATGGTAGTTCCCAAAAAACTGCCATGCGGCATAAATGAATTACAAACATGTCTGACCTTTGTGTTAATGTAAGTGGTGCTATTTATGAGGCCAGAATTATTTTGGATCCTGGAAATGTGAACCCTGTGGTACAGTGTGGTACTCTGCAGTTTCAGACTTAATATTATATGAAAAAATGACTGTAATTCCATTTTCTAAACCAAACTAATTCAGACAAAAATTTCTCCTGGACTGTGCATATGTGTACATGTATGCAAAGATATTTTGCATAGGCCACAACACCCCCAAACCCAAAATGTGGTTTAGAAGAGAAAGCTGGAGTTTGTAAGTCTGGAGAATTACAGAAAGTGGGGGTCTTCTGTGTCAAGCTGGATTGTTTTTAATACCCTACAGCAGTACCATGCTGGAGGAAGAGGCAGCTGCTTCTAAATACTATTGAAAAGAGAGGAAAAAGTGATAAGCATTCCTTCATTCCTCCTCAGTTACTGTGCTTCCACCCAAGAGATATATTGATTTAATTTTTGTTCCATTAGCAGTTTAGGAGCTCAACTCAAAGGGAGCTTTGAGTCCCAAAAATGAACCCTGGTGGCCTCCCTGGCAGTATTCAAAGTAAGTAAAAAGAAGTAAATGTGTAGTTCCACTCATTTAATGATCAGGGTCACTGTGCTCTTCACAGCATGCATTTGCACAAGAACTAGGCTTTTTGGATGCGCTAAATTCATGTTTAAAGGAAAAACAATGGTCTCCTCCCTGACTGCTGTTTCTCTTAACAAGGTTTGTATAACTCACCTTGTCAACAATACACATAAGGCTCCTTGTCACTGATGTTAACATCACTGGCCTAAAACTTTGCATCTCAGAAAATCCTTCTTAATTGAACTGAACATGTTTTTTACCATCCATATACATTAACCTCTGATCTTATGTGTATTAGTACTGAATCTGCTTTTTATACATAGAGGTACAACACAAACTAACACATTTCTTGAAAGGTGGAAAATATAATGTAAAAGGCGGATCATTCTTTGTTCTATTTTCAGCTGGTCTGATGGTGTCACTTCTTTTCAAAGGAAACTGTCAAGTAGGCTGGTTTTGTTTATGTAGGGTTTTTTAATATTTTCGTAATATGAAGCAGCTGCTTAAAATGTTAATGAGAAATACCTTCCTTTCCCTGCTTTGCTCTTTGGCTTTTCAGGAAATTTCTATAGCTTCATTGCTGTCTAGACTGTAAAATCTATAGAGCAAGCAGCACCACCACCCTTCCTCCAGGAACAAAATGCCGTGAAGGGATGCGGCAGGCTGATGGGTTTTCATGCTGGTGTAGCCAATCCTGCCCCGAAATACGGCAGCCGTGTGCTAAGAGGCAGGGTGCACACAACAGAGATCAGACTTTGTTCCTGTCAATGGCACTGCTACAGGTATCGCTGCTTAGCCTTGTCAACATATTTTTGTCTCCATACAATAGGAGAAAATAAGTATTAAAAAAAGAAGGATTTCTGACCTTACATCCATTCAGTTTCAGTCATTGTAAAATGCCTAGATCAGGTCTTGATCAGTTTAAAAATAAATAACGGGTTTAACATAGAGTGGTTTTGTTATGGTCCTCTTTTGACTAGAAAGGAATTAATTCCAGCACAAAGTGCAGCTTAAGTACCTGTCTGGAAATTGCATCTTTAGCACACTGACATGACATTTTACTACACAGACTAGATCGGCACAAAATTTGGATAAAATAGTCCCAATAAATTAACGTTTCTTTTTGAAACTTGAAAGAGAGAACTACTTGGTAGGGTACTTTTTCCTCTGTTCTTTTGTTTTCCTGTCCTTACAAATATACACAGCCTTAGGTAGAGTATAAATATACACAGTCAATTTTATTGTAAAATAATTGCCACACTCCTTTTATTGGTACAACACTTTCACCAAAAAGGGTTATTAAATAAATACTACAAGCAAACACACACCTGATATCTTCTTACCCAAAATGATTGACTCGGAGAGCTCCTGACTACCCACTCAGACAGCACAGGCTAGAACCCTTCTATATTGGTTTATGAAAGCAGAACACGTATCCAGAGCGTTTTCTTCATTTCTCCTCTTCAAGAAAATGCATGCTGCAGTGTACCGAGAAGGAAATACCTCATGCTTGTGGTAGCCAGAAAGCAACACTGCATTTGACTGCAGGCAAACTGGTGGTGACTGGTCACCGCGCTGGTGATGTGCCTGCCCTGACCTTTCCAGGTTCTGCTCCGCTCCCAGTGAGATGCGGGTAAAAGCAGGGTGGCCGTAACACACTCTGCGGCGGGTCCCTTGGGAAGCCTAGTGCCCGCACAGCACAGTTTCCAGAGGTTTCTTAAAAACAAAATAAAAGCCTAGCAGCTACCTAAAATAAACTCTTTGTTCTATGGTGCATACGGTGGAGGCTTTTCTCCAGGCAAGAAGTAAGTCGGTGTGTGGAGGGCCGGAGCATTGGGGGGAAGGCCGTAGCTGGAGCTGGACTGAGATGGAGGCTGCGTTTCTTCTGACAAAGAAATGTCGGTAGATGATGTTCCTGGAAAATTGCTGGCAGGCTGTATACAGACAATAAAAAATACCTTCTTCAGTAAAGGATTACAACCCCATTTGCAGCTCTGCGTTGTTGGCCGTGTAAGCGTTATATAATAAGCCCCCCGATTAAATTTCTCAGGCATTGCAGCACACCACTCACTTTAGTTTTAAAGCACCTGCTTAAGTATAGCAATGATGGTGTCTAGTGAAACAAGTCAGATTCCATCTGCAGCCCAAGTCATTTTTAATAGACGTTGCGCTTACAGCGGGGCAACAGAGCAGAACAGGAATTTCTGCGGGAAACGATGCTCTGGCATCCTGGGTGAGGCGCTGCACCTGACTGGCTGACGAGGTTACGTGTAGCTGCTCGTTTCCAGGCATCGCTATGAAATTTAAATGATCTCAGCTGTAACTAATCTCAATTATAATACTTGCATAAATGCAAGGTTTTATTCCTGTGCCAAATGCAGATTCCTCTTAAGAGAAAATTTTACAGGTAGGCGTATGTGTCCCCATAGGTGCTTCACTTTGGCTGTCTCAGCCATAATGAGGCTTTGGCTGAAAGTGGCACAAAAAATAGATAGACCTTAGGAAGCAGCCCATGTTCAGGAACAAGCAGAGTTTGTTAAAACAGAAGAATGCATGTAGGGATGAATGCTCTGGATAAAATCCTACCACTACTTTAAACCAAGTTTTGCTATTGATTTAAAGAGGGTCAGGATTTCACTCCTCCCCTCACATGCCAGCACATGCCAGTCATGGGCTTCATCAGAAGAGTTGTGCTCAGCTCCCCTCATGTTCAGGCCTAAAGTGCTTGGAATTCAAAAAACAAAACATCAAAAAATAGTAATCATGGATCTTTTTCAAGGGAAATGAAAAATCTGGGCAACTAAACGCTGCTTCCTGCTGCTAAAAAAATTAATAGTCACCATGTAGAAGGCCAGTACCAGGGCTGGCACTTGGACAATGGCATCTCAGAGCTGCCCAGGGCTTGCAGACCCCATGCCACAGTGCCTGGCCTCTCTGTGGGGCTCTGGGTCAGCAGGGGCTTCTGCCCTGGGTAAGACCCCCATGACCAGGAGAATGTTGTCCTGCCTTTGTACCACAGCGTGACTTAGAGAGTGAGAAATGGGGACACCCTGACAGGAAGGTTGATTATGCCCTTTAACTCTCCAGGAGGCAGTGCAGATACACTGACAGACCTGCTAGCTAGATCAGCTCCAGACATAGTCGTTGGGGATTGGGGTGGTTTGTTTTGGGTTTTTTTATTTATTTTGGAGTTGTTGCTTCCTTCCCCCCTCAAACTGTAGCCACTGTTTCCATCTGTCTGCCTGGAATTACTTGCTTCTGTAATGACTTCTCCTCTGGCAGGAATGACTGGCACAACCCATACTGCTGTCATCACCACCAGTCCCTGCACAGCTAATCATTTACCTGACCAGCTGGCAGGCCTGTTACCAAGACTAGTTGTGACTAAACTGTACCAGTAAGGGATGAATGATTTTGTTAGCACACGCTATGGTAAACAAAATAAATGCTGGTTACATCCTTGTCAAAATGCGTTCCTGTTACCACCCGTTTTTTTGTTTTGCATTTGGCCTATTTCTGCCTGCAGACAAGGAAGCATGAGGTGAACCGAGGAGCATTTACCACCAGCTCAGGTTATGAGTTTTTTAAAGGCTTTGTTTGCCCCTCTGGCAAGCAGTTATTCAGTGAGATACTGGATTCAGCAGAGGACTTGGAACAAATCTGCTCAATGGTGGGAGGCACAGGTGAACTCAGGCTCAAGGCCTTTGAGCTAATGGAGCTTCAGTCCATACAAGTGGGGGCGGCGCTTAGCCTAGGCGTGTTGCGTGCCAGACCAACCCAAGGTGGGATATGCAACTATGGCTGTGGATTCCCTCTGGTTGAGGTGAGGGTTCAAACCAGAGCTATTAGTTGGTAGTTGGTTGCTAACTGCTTTACTTCATTGACTTGGGTCAATTCACTTTTTTCCCCCCCTAACTCTTAGCTGAAGAAGGTCTTGCTCCTTTTGTTGTATTGAACCACCACGTGTGTGACCCTGCCCCAGCTGGGAGCAGGTGTAGGGCAATGTGAAGTGCAGAGGCTTAGGAACAGTGTTTAGCAAAACATGGCGGGCCAAAGGGAATGCTGAGAAGAGAGGTGCATCTTGGGGCCCTCATGTGGGTCTTGGTCTACATGGTAGCAAAAACATTATGCCTTTTTTGATGCCCAAGGGCATCCTCTGCCAGGAATATGTGCGAGTCTCATGTAGGCCTTGGCCCACATCAGCCAGCCCTATATGGATTTCTTACGAACATTAAGCCACCTCAGATGCCATATCTTTAGGCAGCTGAACTACATCCCTAGATCACAGGGTTCAGCCTCAGATGTTGACATCTCAGTTGAAGGCTCAAGAACATAGTTATCTAGGCGCAGAGCGTAGTGACAGGTAGTAACTGAATCCCACCTGTAGTCAGTGGAAAGGCCTTTAGGGTGCATTCGTAGCTCTCACATCATACATCTTTAGCCTGAGAGAATCCACATGTGGCTCCCTCTGTGGACTCTGAAGGGTAGACCAGCTCAGGCAGCGTCTCCTACACTATGGAGAGCTAGAGCTCCATTCAGCTGCCCACATGTAAGTGTCCAGCCCTTTTGGGATGCCATGGGCTACCCCAGACATCCACATAGATGTGACACAGGGACTACAGGACCTGGACCCTCCTGGAGGGGCAGCAGGAGCCAGGTGACTACCTGATCTCATTATCAGGCAGCACTAGATCCCTACATACCAACAGCCCCTGCGTTTAGCCAGATGAATCCCAGACCCAGGGTTTGTAGATGCCTTAAGGACCAGGACCAGCTGAGCAGGGCTTCTGAAGACCTGAATCCAGCAGCTGGGCACTGCTTGGAGCACTGAGATGGGTCATGAAGACCTAGCTCCAGCACCATGGATTCAGCCTACAGCTCTCAAGTAATGGAAGTGGATGACGGTTAAGCTTCTGGCTGTTCCTAATCAGACCTGCTTCTAACATTCACTCTTTTGTAGCTTTGAGTAAGTTTATTATTATTTTTTTAACTCTTATACTGATGCAGAAATTAATTCTCTCCAAACTACAACATAATGAACTCATACGTGCAGGAAAGTGGCTTGCCATTTTTTTCCTAGGTCCTACTGGCGCCCAGTGCTTCTCGCTAACCTCTCCTGGCTTGGAGACAGCTGATGATGTCTGCCGCTGCATGTTGTGAAGGGGAGAGAAGACAAATGAACACACTTCTTAGAATAAGTGGAATCTAGGAAAAGAACTGTGTTTATTTTAGAATGCAGTTAAGAATTTGGGGTAAATATGATGTATTTCTGTTTCTCAGTGGACACAGGACTGAACAGTTACAACTGATCCTCATGACCACTTACATGCATCTTTTCAGCTTAATTGCTTTCTTTCATCTGTTTTTATCCCCTTCTCTCTCTGCTCTTGGCTACGTGCTAACTGAACTCTGCAGAACAGCGCAGCTTTTCAGCTAACAGCAAACAAAAAAATATCTCCAAGTGTGCTCTTTTTTTCCTCTCAAGCCATGTCTCCAAGAGTGCCTGGACCTATTTATGTTAATAAATAAGACATGCCAAGGACTGTTCTCTGGCTGTGAAGCCAACTGGCACAGCACATATCACGTCGCTACAGCTGAACTCTTACCACCAAACCAGTGTGAGTGTATGCACACTGCCTATCAGGAATGGGTCATTGCCCTTGCCATGTCCTGACCCCTTCCTTGGCGTTGCTCGCAGACTGTTGGGTGGTCTGGGCCAAACCCATACCAGGAGCATGCTAGGAATTGACTGGCCTGGATGACCATCATGTCCCAATACCTGTGCCCAGTAGCTTATTGGCCCTGAACAGATGTAGCCCAGGAGGCTGTGGGGAGCTGGTCCACAGCTAGTTCATGCTCAACATGCAGTGTTTTCAATTAAGAAGTATTGCAAAACTTGTGGTACCCACCAGTCTGGCACTACACAGCCAAAGTATAACAAGCCATTGGACTGAACAAAACAGTCCTACTGTGCTTTAAAAAAAAAATCTAGAAATTCCTATGATTGCTCCAGGGTCTCAGTACATTCAGTTATTTACCAGCTCACCCTACATTCTTCATCTCACTCTGGGGCAAAAAAACCCAAACACCATCCTCAGCACCACTCCCTGGATTTTCCAGGCCAGCTCTGGGCTGGATGCAGTGTGGGCTTGGAGCACAACTTGTACTTCATCCTTCTGAAGGAGGCGAAGCAGTGTTGACTCAGCTCATGTTGTATCCCTTCCCACAGCGGAAGAAAGCTGCACCTCCAGCAGCTTTCCCTCCTGCCTTCAGGCCAGCTGCCTCCAGTCAGTAAGGCTCAGCAACCTCCACCAACTACGACAGCAGCTCTCTACCTGTCTCCCAGCGGTGGCCCATAGCAGATGCCTATAAGAAGACTGAAAGAAAAAGGGCTCCATTTTCTCATGAGCACCCATTGGTTCTTGTGGCAGGCAGCCATCTGGGGACTTGTGGTGACACCTGAATCCCTGCGACTGATGGACTAATTCCCTAACCACTCTTGTATGCTCTTCCATAACACCCTGTGGCAATTGAACTTTCTCTGGTGTGTAAAAACACTTCCTATTTTCTGGCTTACCTTGCCACCTGATAGCTTTGCTGGGGCAACCAAAACTGTGTGATGAGAAGTTATCACTAATATCCAGCCACAATCCTTTCCATAACACCCGATTTCACATACCTCTTATTTCCTCCCCTTTCTTGTTTCCTTCCCATCTGATGAGTCCTAATGGACTTATCTCCATATTAAGTTAGGTGGGCTAAGGGGTATAAACTATTCTGCCAGATCCTGTGTGTATCAGATGCTTCCTTTGGCTTCCCCTCATGCCTCTGCTTTTTCTTGCCCAACTGCGCTCATTTTTATGAATACTGTAGCGCAGCTCTAATCCCAGATTGGGATTCCTGGTCAGCAGAGAGAGTCCGAAGGACAACCAGAGAAAGCCTGAGATCTGACAACAGACCTGAGAACTAGGCCCAGACTAAGTTGTCCTAGAGATGAGTCTGTGAGTTGGGATCCAACTTCCTTGCCTCATTTCAAACCCCTAGGAGCAAAGATCTACCACTGCAGAGTTTGTACTGAGTGGCAGCTTATGCTTTTCTCAGGGAGTAAGAAGGGTGCCACTTTGTACTGTACCTGAAGAGGTAACGGGTAGGATGGATATGTAGAAATAGTCGCTGCAGAAGGACAAAACCCAGCGTATGTCAGGATCTGCTGGGCAGGATTGTACAGGATCTGAGGAGGAGGAGCAGCACTGAAAGCAATTTGGGACAGAGGTACCTGTTGAGCACAGAAGACAACAATATATCAGCACAGCACAGAGGGGGCTGGAGCAGGAACTGGTCCTAACACAAGCACTAGGCAACTTAACAACTTTCTACGTTCCAATACAGTACCAGTACTACAGAAAAACAAGGCGCAGACAAAATGAGCGAAGGGTGTTTCTGGAGTGAATTTTCTGACCAGAAGTACACAGCTATTTTCATCTTCTTGCCTTGGAAAAAGACTGCTGTTGCTTCCCTAGCATGAATTGCAGAAGCACTGGCAGGACTCCAGACTTGAGACGCCCTGAAGAGCACAGCATACAGCTTTGACCACCTCTTCTTATCCACCCCAGCACCAAATACCCGGTCCCTTCACAATTTGCTGCAGACTCTTTTCCAACAGCAACTACCTGATGTCCTCTTGTCCTTTCTCTCTGTTTTCCTACATAGATCTACAAAGATCTCCCTTTCCAGACCACTTGCTCTTCTTTCACAGCTCCCTCTCGCTTGTGAAACGGAGTTTGCTGCTGTCCCATACCACTCGCCACGAGCATATCTCATTCCTACTGCATAAAATCCTCCATCATACCCCGTGGCTTTATTGGCATGTGCCTTAATTGCAATGTGAGATGAAGTCTGCAGGAAGAACTAATAGCTCATACTAAACCAGCTAATAGAACTAGGAGAGAAAAAAAAGAGAATGTGAAAATGGGGCTTGTGTTAAACCCTAGAACCCTGTGCTATATAACCACTTGTGAAGGACAGTAGAGCTCTGTGAAAAATTTTCATGCCCTCTGCTTTGCAAAGAAGACACATCCAGCGGTTTCTTTTCTCTCCTTTGTTTTTATTAGCAGATTCCTCTATATGAGAGCATGGAATTTTATTTTTACTGCAACAATAAAATATGGTGGTTGCCAGACAAACGCTGAAAAGCAGCAT
>NW_010549606.1:8294-41549 GCF_000687285.1 Phaethon lepturus | reverse complement strand
GGGGGGAGGGGAGGAGGCATTTCCTTTCAGATTTATCAGTGAGACACATAAACCACTGCATCCTCTGGAGATAGTGAGAGATCTCTCTGTGGCTGAGAAAAGGTGTATTAATCATGTTTGTACACGGAAAACTGATGTACCACGTGAGGTTAACTGACAATTCAGGCCTTGGTGCTCTGGAGACACTTAGCACCCCAGGAGCTGGCGTGGAGAAAGGCTAGGGTCGAAAGCAGAGATCCTGTTTCATGGGAGAAGGCAAGTCTCCCATCTTCAAGGTACTCTCCTCAAAACATCTCCTTTCTACCCGCCCTGCTGGGGGGCTATGGCGGGGAGAAATGGAGAGACTCTGCCTTTCAGACAGGGGTAGTGAGGAGCAGCTAGCAGGCTTCTCTCAGACCCAAAGGTTTAGGGGCCAGTGACACAGCTCACCCCAGCCGGCGCTGAACCTGCGCAGAGCGTGCCCCTCCTCCTCGGAGGGAGGCCCTGGCGCAATTAGGTCCTTCTGGCTGTGGATGTAAACGTGGCAAGAAACACGTGTTTTGCACAGTGTGAAACACAGATGCCTGTTCTTCATCGGTCACCAACTTTCTGGTGTGGGTTTCTTTGGGTGCCACTTCTGTCCTTCTCCCAGGAATCTCTCTCAGTCCTCTTATGTTTGCTCCACCCATGACAGCAGTGCTCTCCAATTGCTAAGGATGAGCATCACAACAGTCCCAGAAGACAGGTTTGGGGAGTCATCCATCCCCAAATCCACTTATCAAAGCACCTTATTATCAGGCTATCTGGTCTCAGCCTGGAGCCAGCAAGGATTTCACAGAATCACAGAATCATTAAGGTTGGAAAAGACCTCTAAGATCATCAAGTCCAACTGTCAACCCAACACCACCATGCCCACTAAACCATGTCCTGAAGTGCCACGCCAACGCGTTTTTTGAACGCTTCCAGAGATGGTGACTCCACCACCTCCCTGGGCAGCCTGTTCCAATGCTTGACCACTAATTTGCAGGTATTGAAGCTTTTATCAAGTATTCCAGTAATGACACTATGTTAGATGTCACATAAAAATCCAAGGGTAGGTGGAGACATTTTAAACTGAAACACCACCCAAGTTAAAGAGATAAGGAGCTGTGAACTGGCCAGGGAGAGCTGCCAGGGCCACGTGGGCACCTCGGGTCAGGGAGCATGGGGAAACCAGGCTGTGGCCGGAGGGGCTGTCTGGCTGCTGGCCACGCAAGCAGCGTGCTGGGCTGTGCGGTTGCAGAGCAAGGCAGGTCAGCTTGCAGGGCCCACAAGAGCCCTGCCAAAGGGTTTATTTCTGGCCTTTTTTTTTTACTTTTAATGTCAGACGGCACCTTTAGTTGCACAAGTGCTAAGATATGAACGCATGGCAAGTAACTCACTAATTAGGGGTTCATTTTGTTTTCCTTTTTAGAGCAGGGTAAGGGAAGAGGAGAGGGGATGAGGGACTGATATTTAATCTGCTCAGATTCCCTTGAGGACTCCAAGAAGGAGACTAATTAAAAAAATTAAAGAGGCCAGCAACCGCCCCCCACCATCCGACCAGCAGTCATTCTGATTAATGCAGCCCTAAACTCCCAGCAAGCAGATTCCTTGGCAAGGTGTGTCAGGAAAACATCTACAAGTCATCAGATGAACACCGCGGTGGGGAAGGGAGTTTCTAGACTAACTCTTAGTACCAGCAAGTGAAGTTTTCCAGGCATTTCTTTATCTCTGTCTTCTGTAAGAAATAATCATGTCGTTTCGCCGTTTTGGGTACTCCAAGTACATACTTCTATTTACATTATATCTTAATCTGCTTTTTGTTAAAGGTGACTTTAAGGTAACTGCCTAGCCGGCATCCTGTAGCCAGGCACACAGCAGGCCTGACAAGGAGGTAACGGCAGCAGCCAGCAGCTCACAGGGGATGGCCCCACGGGTGACAGCGGCCCCACCGAGAGCTGACACCTTGGGGGTCAGGAGAGGATGAAAGGTTTCCCACCGAGCCGGCGCGGCCCTCCGGCAGGCAGCCAAACCACGGGGAGCGTGCCAGGGGCTGCGGGGAATTGGTCACAAGCAGGAAAACCCGCAACAACCAAAACACCACTTCCTTCTTTTTCTGGCCAGGAAACGTGATGGGTTTAGAGGCAACAGCACCGTTTTGTAAACTCTCCCCCTCTGTAACATGTTTTGGCTGCCAGCGTTCCCCAGAGATAAACAAGACGGTTTTTGTTTGACTAGTCAGCCTGGCCCTGTGTTTTCTGGAAGTCAACCTCAGAGCAATGCCCTGAGGCATTTTAGCGGGCTTTGCAGCTCTCCTTGCAAAATGCCAGTGAGCATTTTTGTGGGAAGGTGACATCCTGAAAGAAAGAAAATTGTTCTCCCACACATTTTGAAGGGTTTTTTTCTTATTTCAGTCTCATGCCCTTTTCTCTCCCTCTTTTGCTTGATGTTTTCTTGGCCTGCATCTTCCCCAAGAGTTACTCCTTTCGAAACGAAAGCGAGCAGCAGATTAGCAAACCAGCTCTGGGACACCACTCAAAAGGACCCTGAAAAAGCACAGGCAGGAGCAAGGTGCGGCCGTTGCACTTTGCATTGTGCTTTAGTAACACTTCCACAAGCATGGCTCCTGTGCTGAGGTAACTGACACAAACTCTTCTTTCCCTTAAGCTTGTGAGGGGGTTTTTTCCCCTCCCGCTGCAGAGGAGACATTAAACAGCTTATTCAGATCAGGTTTTTAGCTGGAGCCCCGACAGACTCCCTCCAGCCAAGCCTGGGGGGAAGCTGCACGTCCACGGCTGCTGCGGTTTCCTTGCATGACTTTACGCCACCCAGAGCGCCCAGACCTTGGACCCAAGCTCTGTCTCCCAGCAAGGGAACAGGCCAGGTCATGGAGACCCCAGTTTCCCCAGGAATGTCCCCGCGGCCCGGCATCCCTCGCCAGCAGCGCAGCAATGGCGCCCGCGCGGCACAGAGCGTGCCTGGACGGGAGCTCACCCCGCTGCGAGGCGTCAGCCCAAATCCCATGTAAGCCTCGGTTTGTGTGAGACGGATTAGGTGGGTTCAGGCTGTCTCTCCGCACCCTTCCCCATCTTGGGGGAGCACTAGGGACTCCCACCGGTGCCCTTGGTGGAGGCACTTGCCCCCATCTGCTCGGCAGGAGAACATACATAGCAGCACTGTAAAGCCGCAGCGCTCTGCCAAGGACTTACTGTAGATGATGCCTGCCTTCCCCTCCTCATGGAGCTGCTCTTCCTCTCGCTTCGCATTGTGGTTGTTCCTGCTCCCCTTCCGCCATTGCTCCTCTCACAGGGAGGGGATGAATTAAGCTGGGAAAGCTGCTCCCACTCCCTCCCCTCGGGCAGCCGCAACTCTTTGCTGGCTGGCTGCAAGTTGTTATCAACTCCTTGCACGGGTCCCCTCACAGAAAGGAGAGCTCAGCTGCACGTTTCGTAGATGCGAAGGCTCAGTGAGCTTGTTTGCCTTAAGCTAGAGAGAGGAATATTTCCAGGAAACATTTGGCAACTCCTAACAAAGGTGAATTTCACATAATTCATATGGCCCTGCTCTGTCACATGGTTTTAAGCAGCCAACACATGTTGTAGATAGCCTAGACATGCCACCAAGGGACGCTGGGTGGTCAGAGCAGGGCCTGGACGGCCTCCAGTCTGCCGGGGTCCTTGACTTACTGGCTGCCAGCTCTGAGCAGCCCCTTCCTCCTAGTTTGCCCCGCCTGGTGTGCATCTCACCCGTCTCTGTCGCTTTCTCTTCCCTGCTCCATCCCTCTCTTCTTTCATTTTACCTGTCTTTGTATTTAGTTTTTTCCTCTGGAATAGTCACCAGAAACATCATGGATCTAAGATGACCTGTGTTGCTATCACACCTCCCTTCAGCTCCTGCATTTCACCTCCATCACCACACCACTGCCATTTAGTTTGGAAGCTCTTTGGGCTGGGACCATCTACTCTTCTGAGTAGATTTACTCTTCCAGTAAATCATGAGCCACTTGGTTGGTCTTTAGGCACCACTTTAGCAAACATGACTGCTGACAGTGAGAATCCCAGGAACAGCTACTTCACCCTTTTAGCATGTCAGAAAATCTAGGCAGATGAGGTGCTGTATTACAGACTCCTTCCTAGCCCACAGCCTCTTCTGAATGCAGCGGTGCACATCAGCACAACATGGCGGTGCGGCACAGGGAGCAGTCAGAGGGTGGCATTCCTTACTGAAACAAAAGAGGAGGTTAATGTGACCTGAATGCAACTGTTTAAATAAAAACTTGACTGGTACTTCAGAGTTAATCCCCATTCTTGGGAAAAGAACTACATAGGGTTAAACAGTCGCATCTAGGACTTGAGTTTTACGTGTTAGCTACAAACCAGTATCCTCAAATTCTGTGCTGGCCCACATGTTCAGTGCTGAATTAGAAGGAAAAAAAAAAGACGGCACTAAGCGAATTGCCAGCATCTGTTCACACAGATGCTTGTTTTTTCCCTTCCGTTCATGTATTTGTCCAGGCTTGACCTACTTAGCTGTGAGCAGCTGGCAACAGCTTAGCCTAAAGACCTATGTCTCCAGACCCTCAGATCACACAGGAAACATGTTTAAAGTGCCTCCTCCATACACTTATGCTTCCTTGGTTTTAACCCATTTGATAACATCAACAAGCACAGAAGTCCTCATATAAGCCCAACGACTGTGAGCCTTACCATGTCTTTAAATGCCCCAAGAATGGCTGCTGTAATAATCCCCAGAAACAACCCGATGATGTTGAGGACTGTGGAGGACCACAGCAGCCTGTACAGGTGAACCACGTCCTGACAGCTGCTCACGCCGAGAAATTCATAGTAGCTGGAGGACTGCTCTGAACTGAAAGGGAAGGCAGACAATGTCACTGCGGTGGGAATGGTTTTGCACATAATACAGAGCACCGGGGGATCTGAATCCCTCCTGCTTACTTTCCCCTTTGGCAAAGTACTTCATCTATGCTCCACCGAACACTGCTCAGATGAATTGGAGAAAGCTCTGCTGTAGACAAAAATTGGCTCTGCTAATGCCAGCATTAAACATGTAGTCCAACTAATACCAACCCTAGTTTGGCTGATCAGTCTTGTGCAACAAGGTTTTTTTTTTGCTCAGGGTCTCTGAATGCAGGCATAATCCTGGCATATGGATGCTGCCCTTAAATTAGCTAAATTTAGCTGAAGCTAAAGCATTGCTTTTTTTTTCTCAGCTTACCTGGAAATCTGCTGGCACCTCTGAAACTGTGGAAGACAACTTGCCTAAACATTAATTCAACCACAGGAAGGGAGATTTTGCCAGCTGGCTAAATTTGTTTATGGTGCCTGAGGTTCCAAATTAACAGATGCAACACAGTACAGTATAAAGATGTGACTTTACGCTATGGATCATACTATCCAGAAACCTTTGTTTGTTCATATTTCCACATTGCACTGGTTATTGTAAATCAGGCATGTTGTGAAGCCAATCTTCACTATCTTGCTGAAAGTCAGCTACTTCAAAATTTGAAACCACAGTTTCCTGCAGTTCCTTCCAGTACCTGCCTTAATTCTGGCCCACTAATGAGCTCCTAGAGCAGCTACTTGAGTTGGAAAGATTTTTTAAATGCCAAGTCTTGCACTGTTGGGAAATTGCCATCAGATTATGGTGGAAACCAGAAGTGAGCAGTTTGTGCTCACTTTTCTGTTCTTCCATCCCCAGCACATAGGGCATCAGTGGAGGTGGTGGTTAGGGAAAGCTCTGCAAATGAAGGTAGCAGCATGGATAAATCCACAATATTTCTGGGAAGAACCAAGCCAAGCACAGTAATTCCTGGAAATGTCCAATCATTTGTTGTGGGACATGGTTCTGGCACTGCGGATCCACTACTGTTGAGTTCACTTGGGCCCTATCATGAGCCCAGACATTGCTTAACTAAATAAACCTATAGCTTCAGCTGCCATGAGGCTGAGGAAATCTGACTTGTGATCCTGCCTGTGTACCAGCCTATTGCATGGCTGACACCAAGTTACTTCATGTGACTCTGTCTCCTCCTACTTCTCTCTAGCCACCCCATAAACTGGAATTGCCAAGTCTGTAGAGCAGCAAGATTGCTTCTTTACTCTGGATTTGTCCTTGTCCATGCCAATGCCATAAGATTTTGCTGTCCACTGTGGATTGCTGACAATGGCAGAACACACATGTATTATAATTATGTCATTGAGTACTGTCACAGTAATGATCAGTCCTGGGTGTTTCAGAGAAACCCAATGTCTTAGAAAAATTAGGATCTCCATCTGGAGGGACAGTATTCCTGATCTCTCCTTGTTGTTACCTTATGCATTAAGCAACAGAGTTTCAGTGACTTTATTTGATAACTCTGAATGCTTTCACCCCTTTAAGAAGACCCCTGTTCTTTTCTGTATTGGGTTGAGCTGTTCGATACAGTGTTAACGTGCAGCAGTCAGTTGTGTACCATAGAAGAAAGCATTCTCAGTGTAAAGACACTGCATTGCAACTGCGATGTCCCCTCATTTGTCTATCATAGAAAAGGTACTAAAGTTGTGCATGCTCTACCTTTCCCATGTCATTTGTTCTGCATACCACCATTGTGGTTGGTTTAACACTTCTTACACAAGCAAAAGACTTCAACATTCATAGGGGATTTTAATCCATTCCATAGACCTGCACTCACTTGGTGTCTCGTGTGCATGAGAAATATGCATGCATAGATGACTTCCTTCTAGTCCCAAATTTCATCTTGCTTCTCTAATTGATCTGGGCAAGAGCTACTCTTTTATGCAGAAGCCTTGTGTAGAAGCCTTATTGTGCTGGCCTCAGTCCCCTGCACCTAAAATGTCCATGTCTGTCAAGGCTTACAGAGGACTGAGGTTATTCAGGGCTGCTGGCGTGTGAAAAGGAGGCAAAACCAAAACAAAACAGGAGACATAGGAAGGAAGAAAGATGAGAAGTACATAGAGGGAAAGAAAGAAGAGTGACTGTGGGTGAACTGTAGAAGGTTGCAGAGCTTGCATGAGGGTGCGTGGTAGGATGATAGAGGGGTGCAGAGGGTGAGTCAGGCAGGTCTGCTCTGGGAAATTCTCCCCAGTTTCTTTTATGCGGCAGGACATGACGCTGCTTGCAGTTGAAAACTCTATGTGCCAGGTGGCCAGCTGGTTATGTGAGTTCATTTCATCTGTCTTCCACATTACAAACCTTTGGGCTTGGCTGTGATGCAGTTTTCCTAACCACCTGTTTTATCCCTATTGCATGGCAACCCTGTACTAATCTTCAGCTGATCTTTGTAAGCATATCCAGACATTTCCTCTTTTATCTTCTGACATCTCATGCTTTGGTAATGATGAAGTCAAATGGACAGCTTCAGAAAACACTTCACAAGACTCTCTGTATCTATCCTATGGCAATTTAGCAAAATCCCGTGCCTACAGAGGCTGTAGCTAACAAGAGAGCTCTGCATATGCCTACAACATGATCTCTGCTCACAGACACCTATGTTCCTATTCATTTCGTTTGCCCCAGCTTGGCAGGATAAAGAAGGATTAATTAAATCTAATGGGAAAATTGCATTGCAAGATCGACAGTAAATCTTGGCAGGGCTATGACTGAGTAGTTGATTTTGATCACACAGCAAAGAGCTTATGGACATATTTAAAGAAAAAGAAACGGAAATAATGCCAACGCTAATACGCAACCCCTGACGTCTTCTCTGCTGGCATCAGGACTTCAGTCACAGAGGAACTGGATTATGCTGGAACAGCATACAAGGCCCTTGTGTTGCTTCTCCAGGCCCAAGGGCAATCCCTCCCCTCATTTAAGAGGAGGGACAAGCAACCAAGGATTTCTGAGAGGCCATTGACAGCACACAGGTACTTACTTCTCACAGTTGTACAGGTCACAGCAATAGCACGTGTTACTCTTTACTTTCAGCTGGCACTTGCTGTTTAAGGCATAACATGTCACCTGCCAAAAAAGAAGAGACTGACTTTTATGCTCAGTGTTTCACTGCAATGCGTGAATCATCCTACTGACCCCAAAGAAGCAGCTACCGCAGCATCAGGTTTTATTTACCGTTGTGCAGAACGATCCCGAAATTCCAAAATCCACGGCTGCAGGGCAGAAGTACATCCCTGAGCTCCCAGGAGTTTCACTCAGGACATCAGCCCCTGAGTCTCGGGGCATTTGCCGCATGCAGCCCAGAGCCCCCGGCACCGACCCACAGCCAGGGCTGCCAGAGTTTTCAAGCACTGTGCTGCACTGCCTGGTGCTATTTTGCTGAGACCCAGAGTCTGCAAGTCTGCAGCTGCAAGATGTGGATCCCTACGGCTGTGATGGAGGGACCATGGGTCCTGAGAGATACATCACAGCAAGCCACTGAAGTGGGTAAGAATACCACTCCATTATATGGGGAAATGGGCAAAGAAGCCAATTTATCTGAACAGCTTCCAATGAACAGGAGCTCTCTCCTTTCACTAACACCCTCCTGAAGAAGGAAATAATTAGGAACAACAACAGCAAGAACAATCTCCAAACCCACAAAACAAAGACACTCAGAAAAGATCCAAGCACTACAGTGAGTAAGTACCATTTACTGCAGGCTCTTGAATAAAAACTGAAAAGGTTTATTTATGCGAGTGGGAATTGAAGGGATGGACAGATGTTAGAACAATAAAGATAGGCACAGGTAAGCCACTCTCCATCCAGACAAGAAATCTTGATGGTAAGCATTAATCACTTCTATTTTGCACTACAGTCCAATTGAAATATTTTGCATGTAAGGCTTTTTTCCCCTGAGATTTTTAGCTTATTGACTTTGAAATTCTGGAGAACTGTCAGGTGTTAAAAGCTAGCAGGTCAGAAAATACATTCCTTCTGTAGTTTTTATTTTGATAGAAAAAATGTACTATAACCACTGAGAGGTATTTTGTTTGCAAAATGCAACTAAAATGTATTGTTGAATGGAAAATTCCTCCTACTGAAAAAGTAGAAGGAGCATGCTTAAGAATACATGTCCACTTTTGAAAAGCTTCTGTCAAACAGTGTTGCTTAGCCATGAATGTGTTAGTCTGTGGGATAGTCTCCACAGGAGATGTTAAACCAGATGTTTCTCAGCTCCTCAGTTCTGGACCTGTGCATCTTTTTTCAGGTGAAAACTGCCACTGTTGAGGAGTCTGTACTGCTCACGTGTTTGTTTCCAGCAGAAAGGAAAGCCTTAAACACACACACCCAGCACCAGAGAAAGTTCATCTTGCGGCTGGTCTCAGACTTGCTGCACTTGTCCTTCACAGGGTTTGCTTGAGCAGTGGAAGTTGGGTGACAAAGCTAGAGTTAAAAGGAAGTTAAAATGATGCCTTGGGATTGCTTTGCTGCCCAGGACAAGGCTGTACCTGTGAGTAGTGTCTCATACAAATCAACTCTTCTAACCCGAAATGGAAGTTCGGTTATAAAAGGACAGTCTCAGCCTAGGTTGCAATCTGGAAGTGGAGCTTGATACAGACATATCCCATTTGTCACAAAAATATCTCACCCAGAGATAGGACCTCATTTCATGAACCTTGTTCTGTTGTGTCAGAACTTACTGGAATTTCACATAAGGGCTTTGTTGGCCTGAAGTCACGTTCAGCTGCAGCTGTCCTCAGCCTGAGCTGCAATGTACTGCAGAAGAGGAGCATGCTATCATCGACGACTGTGTTGGCTTAATCAAGATCCAGCTCAGAAGTGACTGAAACATCACACCTGGCTACTTCTCAAAGCAGTCTGAAAACCAATCCTGGAACAGGGTGTGCCAATGCATCTGCTACCGCAGCCATTTTGTTGGGACGCCCTAGTGCTTTTGCACTACGTGGAACTTAAGACTCTAGTTTTGATCCCCTGTATGTAGTCAAAATGGCCTAGGACCATAGATAAAATACCCTTTTCCCATTACATGTGCTTGATTGGGATTGGAGGGCTCCGTAAGATGGACTGGGCTTCTACAAAGGTGGTTTGTTCTGACGCATGGCTTTGGGGACCATTTCTGATAGGAAATAAAAGTAGTTCTCCCCTCTCCAAGCATTGATAAGGCCAGTTTGCCCCTTTTAGTGTAGAAGGGTAGAAGTACAAAAGAGGGAGATTGGCAAGATCTTAAACATGTTTTTAGCTACTTCTAGGCTACATGACATATTATATTATTGGCCAAAGGAGTTACTGTAGTTGTCTATTTTTATCACTGTGTTTTTGAACCATGCAAAGAGAAGACACTCCTTTTTAGGAGAACAGTGAATAAACCAAAATAAACAAATTACTGTGTGGTGTAAGCAAGGGTGGTGGAAACAGGCCATTTGTGGGTATTCTGCATGTCAAGATCTATTATTTCATTTCAGTGACCAGACATTTAGCTTTTTCATGTTCTGGCTGTTTGTGCCTGTCTACTCCCTCAGCACCAATTGAAGAGATGTTGTCACCTTATGGTAATTGAAAGAAAATAAAATTCCTTCTGCTTTGAGCAAAGAGAAGAACCAAAACAGGCAAACAACATGAGCTGGAGACCACTTACATGCTAGAGATGGCAATCAAAAGGAAACTTGCTCTCAGTAAACAATTTGCCTTCCTAGTTAGGTGTTTGCCTGGCATGCCAAGCATGTCCCCTGCTCACTAGCTGGCTAACTTTGGAAAAGCAAAAGCCAAGTTCAGATACCACAGATCATTAACTCTGAACTAGCACATGCTGACTCTAGATCAATGGACAACCAGACAAGATTGCTATTACAAACTAACTACACTTTTAAAAGATGTGGGGGTTTTGTCAAAATAGAGCAAGGAGCATTGGGTGGCCCAACTTCAGACATTCCCAGAATCTACAGAACTGGGGAAACCTGTCTGGCCAGAAGCCCGAAGCTGGGGTCACCTGCAGGGAGTTGTGGTCAGTGAGACGCCAGCTACGTGCTTATTACAAAAACCAGAAGCATTTCTCAGACCATGTCTATGTCTGAGCGTGCATGCACAATTCAGAAGAGGATGGAGTAAAACTTATAGAGAAGGGTTTTGTCACAGATCATAAGTCTGTCTGGGTAGGTCATTAGGCAAGGAGGTCAATAAAATATTTTTGTCATACATTTTCTGGAATCAACGATGGGGTGCCCTAGCAGTAAGATTTAAGGAGTATTAGCTGCTTAACCTGGTAATATACTTTGATAAGATGTCTAGAATTTTTAATGGTAACATTCCCCATACACTTTTTCTTAGCCATGGGAGGAATATTGATGAAGGATATGTGGTTTCTTGTAAGTTATACCCCTGTTTAGCTGTTCTCAATCCTGCTGTGCTTGATTTTCTTTTCACTCCCACCAATTTACTACAATAATAACATGAAAAATAGGAAAAGAACCTAAATCTGGACTTCTCAGGAGGCTAGCCATTTGGGTATGAGCACTTGGCCAACCATGTTAATGTCATTGAGATAATAAAAAAGCTGCATTCAAACCGCTGACGTTCTTGGCCTGTGATGGATAAATACATCCATTTGAAGTCTTCTGCACAATGCACATGGATTCATTTAGATATTTCCTATTCCACTTGAAGTTTACAAAAAACTCCTTTGAGAAAGATGCCAATGTGACAAATACGTTCCAGACAGCTATTATACAGTATAGATGGACTAGGAATCATTCCAGTCCCAGAGTAATATACTGGATAGAGACACTGGTGATGACTCAAAACCTCACTGGTTGTAATGACTTGCAGTCATCAGAGGCTTGGACAAGTGGGGAGTCACTGATGGGAGAAAAAACAGTAGGGTTTGTATCAGCCCATGACCTACATGCACAGACATGCTCTCAAACACCTGCCTCCCTCCTTGCCAGCCCCTCAAAGCACAGCAGACATGACATGCGATGAGGTGAGTTTGTTTACCTCTGTTTGGTAGGCATCATATAGGAATCCTATTCCACTTGAATAAAACTGGCACCTTTTGTTATACAAAGGTCTGGGTTCCTGTAAAGAGAAAAATAGCCAAAGAAGTACTCAGTCTGGAGGAAGTGTGAAGGCACCATGTCCCATGTCCCCATGCCAGATGCTTACAGCTCTGTGGAGCTGAAGCCAATGCAGACACTTGGGTAAGTGGCTCACACACCCCCGTGTTGGCTTTCTTTCCAGAATGGCTCTCCTCAGGGTTACATTTTTTCTTCACTCTGCTACTAAGCTATGTGAGTATCTTTTTTTTTTAGTTTTTGTTTTGTTTGATTGTTATGAAGACATCACCCCTGGCATTTAACCACTTCCTTGCTTGATGTCAAATAGCACTGCTCTATGAGAATGATCCAGTCACTCTTTTTCCTGGTATGGTTTCTTAACTAGCACAAAGAATTACTTTGCTATTTGTCTTCAACATATGGGACTTTTTGTTTTTAAAGGATTTCAACAATGTCAACAGTGAAAATAAAGTAAAATAGCTAATACATTAAGCATTCCACTTACTATACACACTTCAAACCCCAAAAGCAAAACAAAGAATAATGAAGAAATGAAGACATAAAGGGGAAGTAATTTGTACCATTTATTTTTGCCTTATTTTCCATTTATGCTTATTGCAAAAGATGCATTCACTGCTCATATTTCATATTTTGCTTGTAACAGTTCCCACAAGCTGATATGAAGGAAGAACACAATGAAATATCCTTGGCCAGATGGAAGATGTGTGTTTCCAAACTTGGTGAATGGCCACTTTGAAGGCTAGAGGGTGCATACCTCATTTTCAGGACTAGACCACATTTGTCTAGGGAGGATTTGACAGCTGAAGACTCCTCTGTGATCAGACGTCTATCCCAAAGCAAAGGGAATGACTTATGTTGGCAAAAAAAGTATTTGTCAACTTTCTGTCACTAATCTAGTCCTGATCTGTGCCTTCAAAAGCACTCAACTGCTCCCCAAAATGTCAGTCAGACTACTTCCATGACAGAAGATGGAAACCCACTAGTTGCTATCCTCTCTTTCCATGCTAACTTACAAGCAAATGACTACTTAAGTTGTTAGCAGAAATCTGTGCTGATTAACTTTCACTGCATTTTAAAGCTTTATGACCCATCCAGGAATAACCCAGAAATTGCAGAAAAATCTGCACTACTTAAGAACACTTCTGAGTATTCTATGCTTGTTGGATAATGAAGTGTGAACTGTATAAATCTGCTGACCCAAAATACATAATCAGTTAAAATGCAGAGCTAGGCAGGAACGCAGACAGGTCAATGAATAAAGCTCATCCATCAGCTTGTTTGCCTTTCTGATTACTCTGGCAAACCCAAGGAAGTTTGGACACCAACTCCCAAGGGTTAGGGAAAGGTTAGCTTCCTGCATCCAAAAATATTTATTTGTATTACACAAGGGTAAGAAAAAAATGCCACAGTGACTCTTTTTCTCTAGAGGAGAAGCAAATACCACACAAACAGCATGCCATGTCTTGAACTAGGACAGCACTCTTCCATAGGCCTGGGAAAGCATTAGCCTTTAGCCATGACATCCAGGAAAGATCTGTTTGGGAGGACTAACAAGACTGTAGTTTCTCTTCTAGCACAACAAGCATAGTATCAGCCAAAGGCCATGCTGCCCTTCTTTCACACGGTATCATACTCCAACCTTGATTTAATCTGTTGCATGGGGATGAAATGAGAGAGAAGGGGAGTGAGCAGTAGAAATGGCTTTTTCTGCCATGAGGAGAAAATCCATGAAAAACTGCTATCCATCCTATTCACAATAATAACAAGTTTCACTCTGATCCTGGAAGATCCTGAAAGTGGGTGATGGTCAAGTGCATGGAGCCCAGCTGGTGTTCTCAATCCTGCTGGACATGAGAAATGGCTTGAGGAGGGCTGGACAGATCCAGCAGATCAAGAACCAGCTGTGCATCTGGTGTTGGCAATGGGAATTTGCCTTTTATGACCATGAGAGCGTCTTTCACAATCAAGGACTTCTTGGAAGAGATGGGATCCACCTGAATAATCAGGGCAAAAGCATTTTTGCCTACAGTCTAGTCAACTGGTGACAAGAGATTTAAATTAGGAGCAACAAGGGAGGGAAATGAGGAACAAAATCAAGTGAGGAAGTAAGGGACCAGTGAGAGAAGTGACGTGAACAGGGTGATGTGGACAAGAGAAATCTCATAATCAACATAACAGACCTAAATGGGGCCCACTTCAAGAGCATGCACATGAATAAGGAAGCACCCATAGGACAGCATGAGGAAAGCTCTCATCCCTTTTCTGGGATGCTTAGCGCTCCTTGAAGTGTCTGTACACTAACACACACAGCACGCGGAACAGACTGTTTGAGGTTTGAGTGCAGTCATAAAGCAATGATCTCACTGGGATCACAGAGATAGCTCACAGGACTGGAGTGCTGCCACGGATGGATACAGACTTTTTAGGAAGGACACATAGGCTGGCGGAAAGGGGAGACGCTCTATATGAGAGAAAGCAGCAAGAATGCATGGAGCTCTTCCTAGGGGAAGATGAGGAGCCGTCTGAGAGCTTGTATGTCAGTATTAGAGGACAAATCAAGATGGGCAACGTTGTGGTGGGTGTCTGCTATAGACTGCCTGATCAGGACAAAGTAGATGAGCCTTCTTTAGACAACTGGAAGAAGCCTCACATTCATGGGCCCAGGTGCTCATGGAGTACTTTACTTCAAAGTAGTAAAGGACTTTACCCCAATATCTGGCGGATGCACGATATATCTGCTGGAGGGACAACACAGCAGGGCACAAGTAATCCAGGAGGGTTCTGGAGTGTGTTAACAACCACTTCCTAACATGGATGATCAAGGAGTTGACAAGGAGAGGAGCTCTGCTGGACCTCATACTTACAAACAAGGAAGGATTGGTCAGGAATTGAAGGTCAGGGGCAGCCTTGCCCCTGATAATGAGATGGTGGAGTTCAGAATCTGGAAATGAGGGAGCAGGAAAAAAAGCAGGATCCTGGACTTCAGGAAATGACACTTTGGCCTATTCAATGACCTGCTTGGAAGAATCCCATGGGACACAGACCTGGAAAGCAGTAAGGTCGAGGAGAGCTGGTTGATGTGCAAGGATCACCTCCTCCAAACTTAAAAACAGTTCATCCCAACTAGCAGAAAATCAAGCAAAGGCAGCAGGAGTCCTGCATGGATGAACAAGGAGTTCCTGATATAATTCATACATAAAAAGGAAGTGTACTTGAAATGCAATCAGGGGCAAGTCATCAAGGAGGAAAATAGAGAAATTATATGAGCATGCAGGGGTGCGGTTAAGAAAACCAAAGTCCACCTGCAATTCAATCCAGCAAGTGCTGAGAAGGGCAATAAGAAGGGCTTCTATGGCTGTATTAGCAGCAAAAAGAGAGATTAGGAGAAATATGGGCACACTACTGAACGAGGCAGGCAACCTGGTTACAAAAGACATGGTAAAGGCCAAGGTACTCAATGCCTTCTTTGTCTTGATCTTCAATGGAGACCAGTGGAAAAATTTGGGGCAAGAAAGACTTACTCTTGCTGAGGGAGGATCAGGTTAGGGAACGTTTAAACAAACTGGAGACGCACAACTCCATGGAACCTGAGTACCCATGAGTACTGAGGAGGCTCAATGATGTCAATGCAAACCTTCTCTCAGTTGTCTTTGAAAGGTCATGGTGTTCAGGGAAGATTTCTGAGAACTTGAAGAAAGCAAATGTCACTCTCATCTTCAAGAATGTCAAGAAATATAAACCACGGAACCACACACTGGTGGGAAGGTGATGGAGCAAATAAACTTGGAAATCATTTCCAAACATCTGAAGGACAGGAAGGTGATTGGGAGTAGTCAACATGGATTTACAAAGAGGGAATTATGTCTGACCAACCTGTTAGCCTTCTACAAGGATGTGACTAGCTTGGTGGATGAGTGGAGCTTCTCTCTCATCTGCTTCTGGATGTTGTTTATCTTCACTTCACTAAGGCCTTTGGCAGTCTCTCATAATATTCTCACAGACAAGCTGATAAGTACAGCCTAAATAAATGAAGAGTGAGGTGGACTGAAAGCTGGCAGAACTGCTGGGGCTGTGGTGTTTTGATCAGTGACATGAAGTCCAGAGGGAGGCCACTCAATAGTGGTCTACCCCAGGGGTCACTACTAGGGACAATATTGTGTAACATCTTAATTACTGAACTGGATGATGGGTAGAGTGCCCTCTCCACAAGCTTGTAGGTGTGAGAGGAGTGGCTGAATCATCAGAGGACTGTGCTATCATTCAGAGGGACCTGGGCTAGAGAAATGGCCCACAGGAACCTCCAGAAGTTCAGCACGGGGCAATGCCAAATCCTGTACCTGGGGAGGAATAATCCCATGCACCAGAAAAGGCTGTGGGCTGACCAGCTGGAAAGCAGGTTTATAGAGAAGGAGCTGGTGGTCCTGGTGGGCAGCAGGTTAAACACGAGCCAGCACTGTGGCCTTGTGACAAAAATGGCCACCAGTATCCTTGTCTGCATTAGGAAGAGCATCACCAGCAGGTCCAGGGAGGTGATCGTTCTTCTCTATTCAGCACTGGTGAGACATATCTGCAGTGCTGAGTCCAGTGCTGGGCTCCCCAGTATGAGAGAGACATGGACATACTAGAGTGAGTGCAGAAAAGGACTAAGATAGTTACCAGACTGGAGCATCCGTCATAAGAGAAGCAGATGAGAAAGCTAGCACTGTTCAGCCTAGCCAAGAGAAGGCTCAGGTGTACATTTATGAATGTGCATCAATACCTGATGGGAGAAGTAAAGAAGATGGAGCCAGACTATTCTCAGTGGTGCCCAGGAAAAGGACAAGATGAAATAGGCACAAACTGAAACACAGGAAATTCTGTTCAAACCTAAGAAGAAACTTTCTTACTCTATGGGTGATAAAACACTGAAACAGGTTTTCCCAAGTGGTTGTGGAGTCTCCATTCTTGGAGATACCCAAAGCCCAACTGGACACAGTTCTGAGCAACCTGCTCTAGTTGACACTGCGCTGAGCAGAGGGGCTTGGATTAGGCAATCACTGCTGCTGCCCAGCCTCAGCAACTCTGTGATTTTGTGAATAGGATCAGAGCCTACCTCAGGATATCAGCACACTAACAAGTTCTCTCAAAGTATCATAGACTATGAATTTAGCAAATATACCTTAGCGCCTGCAGACAGATGCTCCCTGACCTTACCTTCTGTGCATGCATGCCCTTACTACAGCTTGCTGATGAGCGATGCCACCAGATCACGCTACGAGGCTGTGTCTGGCCCTGAATGCTAAGATCCTGCCCTCAGGTACCTCAATATCTTGTTAAAGGCAGTGAGAGAGCTGTCTCATCTGCCTCCATCAAGTACAGGAAGACCCTCACCTTGGCCCTAATCTCTTGGCTCACACAGCTTTCCTACCCTTTACACCTCCTTTCTCGTAAAAAATAAATTGGTCCTTTTATTGGTTTGGTCTTTCAGGGAGAAGAGAAATACGCTTTTCATCCAAGCATGCTTGTGCCTGGAAGCAGCACTGTTCCCTGGGGAGAGAGGTGGCTGATTAATCCATAGCAGCTATTATCGCTTCATATTGCTGTGAAGCAAAAAGGTCAGAGCTGTGACATGGAAGGGACCACTGTGAATACAGTTAATACATTTGCATGCACAGTCATGGCAAACGAGTACTTTTCTTCATGCACCTAATTCTGAAAAGCAAGCCTGCTGCCCTAGTAAAGCCGGCTTTCTGCATTCAGTCTGTTCTTCTAAATGCATTTGTATGCGCAGTCAGTTTGGCGACCCCAAATCAAAATAAATGAGTGATGATCAAGTGTATGAAAATAACAAAGATTAGATAACATTGACTTTATCCAGACACCCACAGAACTTAACGCCTAAAGCATGCAGCTTTTAAGTAGAGATACACTGGGGATGCCAAAAGGTTGCATTGGTAAAAGTTTCCATTTGAATTAGATTTTCATGCCACAGAGGTGCTGCAGTCTGTCTGTCTACTAAGATGTTTATGTGAATAAGGCACCACACAGACATTAAAAAGTGTTTAAAAATTATCCAACAGTATGTCACACCACATTAGCACCCAGTGGATTTTATAGGCCTCTCTAATAACAAAGGCAAATGAGACATACTTCAAAGCTGTAAAAGTATTCCTGACAGACTGCTCATAAAGTACTTTCTATTTTCATACAGCTCACTGAAGACTGTGCATGAATAACTACAGTGTATCCTACCTACCAGTCCTTGATTCTACTTGGTTCTTCTGCTTATAGCAATACTGGTAAAGACAGAACTACTTTTACATACTATATATATGCATATATATATATATATATAAAATATAATATCTATATAATATATATAATACATATAGTTCATCTATTAACAGTTGCTTTAAAGTATACAGAAACAATATTCTGTTTAACTAATTTGATATGCTTTCATACCAGGAACTTCCTCAGCCACTGTTATTGGAAGAGAGCTATGCAATACCTCCCACTAAGGTGTAATGTTAATATATTAACATATAATAAATCACAGAATCACAGAATCATTAAGGTTGGAAAGACCTTTAAGATCAAGTCTAATCATCAACCCAACACCACCATGCCCACTAAACCATGTCCCAAAGTGCCACATCCACACGTTTTTTGAATACTTCCAGGGATGGTGACTCCACCACCTCCCTGGGCAGCCTGTTCCAATGCTTGACCACTCTCTCGGTGAAGAATTTTTTCCTAATACCCAGTCTAAACCTCCCCTGGTGCATATATAATGCAAATAATGCATCCCCCTTCTCTGCTTGTTTGAGTAACTCTGTAACTGGAAATGGGCAGGTGGGAAAGGTCTGTTGGTTAGAGCCCTGCTAATATGCGCAGAGGACAAACACCAGTAGGCTGGCAAAAAGAGGAAGGATTCTGTATAAAAAAAAATGTAGTTGTGTGCTTGGGTTTCTTTATTGATGTAAAGGAAAAATGGATGGGTTTCATTCAGTCCTTCTGAACACTGGGAAAGATTATTTCCTAGCTAGTTATGAATGAGTGTGTTTGTGTATAAAGGACAGATACAGTCAGATTGACAGTAGTCTAGGTTTAGAAAACTTTCAGAGACGTCAAAAAAAAAAAATGTGGACACCCGGTAATTCCCTTTAATTTCAGGCAAATGAGAACTGCTCAGCCTTGAACCCTACAGAGCAAACTGTAGCTCTCCCTGTTCTCGCACAGTTATTTCAATATATTTCTTGCATGTGTATTAGAACCTGGGAGTGACGAACAGACGGTTAAGAGGGAAGGCTTTATGCCAAGGAAGAGAAGATTTGGTCCAAATATAGAGGGTTTTGGTTTGGTTGGTTGCTTTCTTTAAGAGCATGTAGTAAAAAGCCCACATTCTCTTTGATGGTGGGAGCATTGCAATACATTATTTGTGTAAGGAAAGCATTCTTTGAACAGTATCTTTAGTGGATTTGATACAATGCCTGTGGGGAGGAGGTTGTATGGCTCTTAACTGAGGCATGGAAAGTAGATTTTTCTACTCCAGTTTTTGTTTCCTTGGAAAACACATATATTCTGGATAACATAGGGAAAATTCCATTTCCCTTATGTGTAAGTCCAGTTTCTGAAAACTGAGATATAGCATAAACTGTATTGACTGAAATTTATGCCATACTTTACACACACAAAACAAGGCTAACAATTTATTGAAATAATTACCTAGTGAGGGCTATTTTTTTCCAATTATAGTATTTATTTAGCCTAAGCTTCCATGGCTGCATCAATAGAAGTGTAGATTAATCAGTGCCAGGGAATGTTCCCAGGCCTGAAACTCGATCGTCTAGCCCATTAAACTGTTAGAACTGTGCCTGTGATGGCTTTGGCCTGGGCAAACTATCACTCTTCCAAAATAATTTCTGGGCATGGTTTGGAAATCAGCATGGTCCAAGAATCATTCCCAATAAGTAATTTGGACATTGCCATGCTGCCTCTGATTCTAAGAGACTTCAAGAGTAAGGACGTGGGCTTCACCATGCCAGTTGGCCTGGGGACCACGAACAGTCCTGGGCACATGTAAAAGATGAATATAGATAAAATTGAGGAGTCCAAAACCAGATTAATTTTTTTAGTGGCTTATTAACTCGAAGTTTCTCATTTTCTGTTTTCTTCCTGCAACATTTTTGTAGGTCCTTTTCATCTACAGCATAGCTAGCAATGAATAGGAGAGGGAGCTGCCAGGATCTTTCAAGTTTAATCCTAAAAGCAAACCGAAACATAACCCTTCAGTGCCAGCTCAGCCTTGTGCCAACAGCTGGGTGTTCTGCAGATTATCACTCCCTTCAAGATCAGGCTCTCTGCTAACATTCTGAAAGCAGGCATACGACTGTGAACAAACAGATTTATGCTTTCCCGGAGGGCTAGATGGAGCATAGCTATCTGTGTCTGCCTCACACTGCCTATCTGAGAGCACACGGCACATGAGAGCATACAGACCCCAGAACTTTCAGACCAAAGACAGAAGAATCTCATGAAAGAGGGTGCCAACGTACTAGGAGTCTGGGAAAGCAAGTAGACTGGATCACTGTCTGGGGACCTGAGCTAAAGCTGATTGTATCCCTCCCTGTACAAATAATGATAGGAAATGCTATAGAGCTTTTGTCATTCCTGTCTCTCTCTGGCCCAGAGCTGTGTCTCAGTCTTTTTCAACAACATTCTCAATGAGATGGGTGTCTCCTGAGAAGGACCACTGCTAGGAGATCCCAGGGATTCATAGGAGTGATTAATATAAACATCTTTGTGCCTTCACTCACAAACAAACAAAAAAAATGTGTGCATATTTAAAATGTTACGAACAGCTTCCATATTGGCTGTGACAAGATGGGTATTAAGGAACATCCGACCCTAAGGTAGTCAGTATCCTCAATACTGCGGTGAGGGGGCACCAACTTTAAGAAACAAAACATCTTACACTTCTGTTTGCTCCCCAGACTTGCAACTCCCACATAAAAGCACATGATTATACCTTCTGGAACCAGAAACAAGAGTGAAGTTTTTGGCAATTGTTTTGGACTTTTACTCATCGGCAGCGAAACATGCAATTCAGTTTTCAGTTTGCAATTTCTGGAGCAGAAGAGGCTTTCAGAAAACAATTTATCTTGCATTTTTATTTCACTATTTTAAGAAAAGAGCAGAAATAATACCCTCCCCCCGAACTCTTCAATTCCAGATTTCCAAATATTGAACCCACATCAACTGATGGAAAAGAAAATGAATTACAATAACCATTTTAAACTGGCTAGTTTCTTACAGACCTGTATATTCTCTTGTGCTTGACAAAGAATCTTTAACCTCCTGGTAGACCAACAGAATGCCTTACCCATAATTCATGAGATGCTAAATTTTTGTACACATAGTTTACAGATAGTTATTAAAATACTACTCCTCATATGCCTCATTGAAATTTATTCCTGTAAGTAATGGCATTACTTTCACAACCTTTGCAGCTGGGAACAGAGGGGTCACTGCTCAACGTCAGGAGCCTCTGCGGAGGATGGAGCATGTACTCCCACAGGAAAAGGTGCCTCCTTGGACAGGCCAGTGCCCTGGGGCTGCCCACCACGACCATGGGGCTCAGTGGGCTTCTCTTCTCTCCCTCCCTTCAACATCAGGGACTGCTTTTACAGGAGTGCCAGGCATCAGCTCCTGGCCTTTGCTGCACTGGGTTAAGCAGATGTCCTCTTTCAGTCAGTGCCAGGGATGCTAAAGGGGTTGGTACTTGAACCAGCCACTGCATCTCCATCTCTCTCGTTCACTAACAGGCTCAAAACACATAATAAATTTGCTGTAAGCATTTGGCTGACAGGAATCTGGAATGCTGTGGTTGCTACAAAACCCTGGTTTTAAAAAACTATGACACTGAAAGAAGTCCAGATGCTAGAAAATAAAGTCCTGAATACTATGGAGAGATGCCTGAAAGACAGGAATTATAAAAAAATCTGAATTTTATTTGAAATTAAGGAAATTGAGAAAGTACAGTTATGGGAACTGTACTGCTGGACTTGGCAGTGTTAAGTTTATCATTGGACTCGATGATCTTAAAGGTCTTTTCCAACCTAAATGATTCTATGATGATTCCCACCTGCTTCACATTTTGACCATTCACCAAGAGAGTATTTTCTAGAGTTATTAACAGCTTTTCTCTCATTGCCACCAAGCGTATCATCAGCTTTTGAATCCAGTTTAGTTTTATTTCATCAAGTGGGCCTCCAAGTCTTTCCATTTCTCATTTCAGCAATTTTCCTCCCATGTGATACTAGTGTTTGTTTCTTACTTTTTCTTCTGTGTTTTGTACTCTTGAGAGCATCACCTTGACTAACAACATAGAAAGTCCTGGGCTGTCAGAGAGTGCACAGTGTATGCTGGCTGGGATTTGGAAAGGTGAGTGCTAAAAAACAAAGGAGCAAGCCATTTCTGGACTCTCACAGCCCTATGTCTGTGCAGCAGCCTAGCCCTGAGGACATGCTACTGCCAAAGGGCTGCAATGGACCAGGCCATCAGGAACAGAATGTTTTCAATTTTTTTACCATTTTTTTCAAAATTCAGCCAATAATTAGCAAACTATATTAAGAAACTATGAGCCCTAGAATTAGATTTTCACACATTCGTTTGACTTAAGCTGCAGACTTGGCTCGTGTGTGTTGATTCAGTTTCTACACGTATTGCCCCTGCCTTAAAAGTCAAGGGTTCCCAAATGTACAGTTGAATAAACCCTTTGAAGTGATGTAAAGTGAGACAGAGAGATGGGATGCTTCTGTCCATGCCATACTCCTCCTGTAACTATGCAACACAGTACTGATCCCCTGGTGCAAATAATACATTCCCAGTTTTGTTTAAATACCTAGGAGGCAGTCGCAACAGTATTTATTTACACGCTTTGGGTGAGGTCATGCCATGAGAGCAATGCTGAGGGTTGCACTCTAGACTGCAGTCAGCACTTACCCTTTCTCGTGCTTCTCCATCTGCCCTGCATGAACTTAGGAGCTAATCTTCTTCCAGAAATGCTGAGCTCCAGCCTAGGGACCCTGCCTGTCTCGTCTGCTATGCTGAAATAAGTGCTGAAAATAGGAAAAGCAGCTGCTATGGCTTAAACACTTCTTTACTCTTACAAACCAGATTTACTTTACACTGTGCTTTCCGGGGGCTCTTTTTAGGATTTCTGTTTGATTTGAAAGACTAGATCCTACAGAATCCTCTTCCCTTAATGCTTGGGAGCAGCAGATACTCATTTCAGGTCTTTCAAACCAGCAAGTACTCAGAGAACCTGTATACTGTCACGGCTGAAAAACACACAGACATGGATCTGTCTCACTTTGTGTCTCCTCATTGATTTTCCTTCTATTTAAAATATTTTGTAGCGGTATCCTCAGTCTCACTCTCCTTTATTTGGGGGAGATTTCTGGGCTGGTAGTACTG
Source organism: Phaethon lepturus (assembly GCF_000687285.1). Lineage (NCBI taxonomy): Eukaryota > Metazoa > Chordata > Aves > Phaethontiformes > Phaethontidae > Phaethon > Phaethon lepturus. The sequence goes on along the minus strand of NW_010549606.1, from coordinate 18,105 downwards.
CTACAGTCAAGTGGAAAACCTCCAGATGCTGGGGCTGCCCCATTGCTAGGTGATGTGCACAGACAGGTCCATTCTTGATGTGGATGGACACGTCTGTTCTCAGATGGATATAGTTCTATTAGGAGAGGACAAATCCTCTTCAGACAGTTTTTTTCTTTCAGTGACTTTTGGCCACACTTCCTGGCGTGAAAGCAGGAGGAGAGGCCCATCAGCCTTCACCAGCATACCCAGTGGGACAAGTAGAAGGAAGAGGAGTTGACTCCTCTGCACATCCCCATGGATGTTCAGCAGCCCCAGTGCCTTTAGCTGATGCAGGCGTAGGTGGTGGCAGGAAGAAAAGAGGTGTGTGCAGAGCTGCCGAGTGACACCGCGCCTGTCTGCTCGAGGGCAGCTGTGCTGCAAACCAGTATGTCGTCAGAGGCAGATGATCTGGCTGTACTGGAGAGTTGGAGCCACACAAGGCTCCAGCGAGCAAGTCTACTCCTGCCTTAATACCCCAGACCTCTGGCAAACCCAAGCTTGGCACTGGAGTATGACTGCTTTCCTTTAGTCAAGTTGTGCTAGCTAATGTCTCTCGGGATGAGGCTGCAGACCTTCCCACGATACCTGCAACAGCTATTTTGTGTTGTTAAAAACTTAAGATTTACCATGGGCTTTTACACAAGTTTCTAATGATGCAATTAGCTGATATTATTCAAGGCTGTAATTTTAGTTATTGCTTGATGCAGTTAGGTATTTAATTGCTTATTATAGTTGATTACTTACATTGATTACATTACCTTGATTATAGGGTTTGTTATATGAACTGATTACTCTGTCTTGATTATAATGTTGTTGTGCCATGAGAGTAATTAACTTTTCTACAAGAATGCAAGAACTGTTTATTCTGTTTCTGGAAATGTAACTCAAATACACGAAATACAGTCCATCTCCTGCCTTTTGCCTTAATGCTATCAGAATATGTAAGAAATATATAAGTCTCTACATATGCTACTGCAAGAAATGTCATTTTGCAAGACACTAACCTTTACACATCTGAAATACTGAATATCCTGCTGATGGAAAAGTAGTGGGTTTACATTTATAATGCTCTTTTGGATTTATTTTACACTGAAGAGAAGGAAAAGAGGCTGCATTAAATGCATGTAGTTGAGCAATATATATAGACTACCTATATATACAAATAAAATTCTGGAGGCTTAATTAATCTTGCAGTGTTGATTTTAATTTTCAGGGCATGGCACACCACTGACAGGGGCCTTTAAATATCCCCATTATAATCTAAGTAATGTAATAACAACTTTATGTATGACATTTTCATATTAGGTATTGAGCAGAAAACACACAGAAAGTAGGTGGTTTTGCCCAGCAATTTGCCATCAAAGCTCCCTATCATCCCTGTAAAGGGAAGACCCAAAATCACAGCACACCAGAGGCCAGGCTGAAAGGGTTCATCCAAATGGAAGGGACTGCAGGACTAGCCCAAAATACAAGAGAGTAAAAAGTGCACGAGAGAAGCCCCAGGAGGAATGGAAAGACATGAGTTATAAAACTAAGGTGGTCTAAACAATTAGTGACATGATTCATGCATACCCTGATTGCTCAGGTACAATAAGCTTTTCCTCATCTCGACTGGCTTGTAATTTTGAAGCTCACATGCATTTCAGAAGATCAGAGACGTTCGAATACATGATGTTCAGTGCTCCAGAGGCAAAAAAGCCACAGGATATACTGCTGACTGGGAGTGTGGAGAGACCTGCACTGAGGCACACACACAAGGAAATTCTAGGCAAGTTTGGTAAATTTTTTTTTTAAGTCTATAATATCTTAAAAACATACTTTTTCAAACTTGGAATTTCTCATCAAAGACTAAATAAATAGGTGTGAACTTCCATTATCTATCAATGCTAGTGCAACACGTATTTTAATAAGCTCTTAATAGAGCCATAGGTAATCATCAATCAAAACTTTATTGAATACCTGGGAACATACTTTTCATGGACACTATTTGCAACTGAATAATCATCCACCCATAGAGGGTGAAAGAAATTCCTGCTACATTATATTATTGTTAATAATAATAATGGTTTCTTCTTAAAGATGAAACAAAACCTCTGGCTTTTTGAAACCTTTTGCTAGGGCAAAATGCAGCGTACTGAAATACCCTACATTTTTACTCTAATAGAATTTAAGGACTTCTACGTGCCTTGCTGATTTAGATCCATGTGAACAAACAGCACCTTTTCCTTTTTTCTACTCCACTAGTTTCTACACAGGGTAACGCAAAGCACTGTTTTTCCTTTGACAAATGATGGGTAAAAATGCCAAGTATTTTTCAAGCAGTCTGAAGGCTGCAGGTGGGTACTCCCTCTCCCCTCTATGTATCTGTGTAGCTGCTTTTTCATCAAACAGAAACATCTGTTGATAGTCTAGAAACATTTCTGAGAATAGGAAACAATGAAGGAAATTATCTTCTGCTGGCAGCACATCAGAGGGAAGTAGATTATGCTTTTCAGAGCAGACTGCAAGCCCTTTGCCCCAGACACCCACCTTTCTTAGGATTAAACTGTAATTAACTTGCTTTGTATGCTTTGCATAAATTCTATCATGCCTAGTGCTTTGTAAAGCAAGGTTAAAGGTGGCAGTAGACAGTAAATCTCCCCTGATCCAAGCTGCTATTCTACATTGCTAAATAAACTCCCCCCAGAATTGATTTTTGGATGTATAGGAGCCACACAGATGCAGAAGACTATAATCTATGGAACAGATGCAGATTGTAGAGGACTATATAATCTATGTAAAGTAGAATACCAGTGTCATTTTAAACATGAATAAAATCCTGCTCATTTTCTCACCTCTCATATTATTTCTTGCACTAATAATATGATTATTAATGTGTGTAAAATGTGTAGAATTTCCCTCCATATCTCTGGAGTTGATATACAATATACTCAGTGGAGTTCTCACCTATCTAATTACACTAGAAGCAAAGCTAAAAGAAAATTATTTAATTTTCAGAGCCAAAGAAATTGAAAGTGCCAGATTTGCTATTACCCCAATGCACTGAAAATTCTGCCCTGTTGTGCATTGAGATTGTGCTCCCTGTGAGACAGGAACATAGGATCACAGAATCATAGAATCACAGAACCATAGAATAGCTTGGGTTGGAAGGGACCTTTAAAGGTCATCTAGTCCAACTCCCTTTAGTGAGCAGGGATGTCTTTAACTAGATCAGGTTGCGCGAAGCCCTGTCCAACCTGACCTGGAATGTTTCCAGGATCATGTAATTAAATGGCAGTGGCATTTAACCATTAGCTTTCTTATACTCAAATGTGTAGGTCATTTCTGTAATGTTTTCTCAGAGTGAAAACTCCTAACTACAACAGTAGTTTTCCTCCCTCCAAATTGCATGCAATTGTAGTAAGATGTCCCTCATTGCACCTTCAAGGAATTTTTACCTCAAAGCTGCATTACCTCAATTCTGCAGCTTGAATGACCACATAGTAATGAGGGATCTCAATGTGGGCTGTTACATCTCAACAAGGGAAGCCAATGGACCAATGTTCATGTCACAGGGCTATGGGAAGCTGGACCAATCCTTGGTTTTGCCAGCAGTGAAGGCTTTTGTCCTACACAGTGGTGCAGATGAAGAGCCAAGAGGGCTTGAGACAGCCTTCTCCCTGCCCCTGTCCTGGGGCAGCAGAACAGAATGAGGAGACCATGTGGCAGATGTAGAGAGATGCTGCTGGGAAAGGAACTGGGAATCTCTCTTTTTCCTTCCCATCAAGTGAATTGCTCTTTGGCATCCAAGCACAATGTGCGTGCTGCCTAATGGTTTAGCTGTTTGTGTTTGGTTGTTGCAATTTCAATCCTTTTCTCCCAGGAAAATAAGTCACAGCAGGGAAGAAAAAAAAGGAATTTAAAGAATTTGCAACTCAGCTAAACCTGAAAGTAATTTCAGTTATAAAAAAAAAAGGATCTATATAAGCAGGGGGCTTTGTCCCTGGCAATGTGAGAAGCTCTGCAAACTGGAGGGCAGGATCTTAAGAGGTTCTCCAAAAAAAGGGTTGCCGTTATTTTTCTTACTGGAAAACATCCAGTAACCAAATAAAAGCATCCTACCAGTGCCTCTGTGATGTCAATATATTCAGGCTGTATGCCTGACTGGAAACAGGAATATCAAACTGCAGATTCGTGGGGACAAATACCCCGAAGCCCTTCCCTGGCCCTTATACATTGTACGCTCTCTGCGTTCTAGCCCAGAGAACATTAGCAAAATGGCAGTTTTGCTCTCTCATTGGGTTGTCCTGTGTGTCATCCAATATCTAAGGAATAGTGTTTTTAGTAGAGTTTATTTTTAGTTGTAGAGAGCGATAAGGTCTCCCCTCAGCCTCCTCTTCTCCAGACTGAACAGCCCCAGTTCCCTCAGCCGCTCCTCATAAGACTTGTGCTACAGACCCCTCACCAGCTTCGTTGCCCTTCTCTGGACACGCTCCAGCAACTCAATGTCCTTCTTGTAGTGAGGGGCCCAAAACTGAACACAGGATTCAAGGTGCAGCCTCACCAGTGCTCCTTGTGCGTTAGCTGAAAATACTAGCACAGCAGAAAGGCATCCAAAAAAACCTTTGGCCCAGAAAGGTTCTTCTGGCAAAAACACAACCTGCAACAACACCAATATAACTGCAGTTACTGTGGGGGAGATCCTCACCTGAAAGTAGGTGATTTTGTCAGAGCAGACAGCAAAGCAGAGCTTCCAAGCTCCGATGTGGCAGGAAGCACCAGACATCTGTAGATATCTGTAACTCATTCCAGGGCTCTCAATTAGGCTGGAGAGCAACCCCCCCTTGTAACTAAGTGGTACTGTATGAATGCAGTCTGTGCTTCCCATCTCAGTGTCCGACGCAAGGTCTAACACTAGCATTTAATACTGTGGGATAGTTGACCATTGGCTTCAAAATGCACTGCTTGCAAATTTAAGTACTTTGTATTTCAGAATTTTATCAACAAAGCATTTTTCACCTTGGTGGACCATCAATATAAAAATCACTACTGAACTAGTGCTAAGTTTCAGTTATAAATGTTTTGTGTTCACTCTGCTAAAAAAAACCCAACAAAACCCTTTATGATATATGCTATGCTATTATATTGATGAGTCATACAGGGTGGAAATGGAATTAAAAGTAATTAGCTGTAATTTTGTCTCATGTATCAGCATGGAGAAAGTAAAATGCATTTAGTGTTCTTCTCCAGAGAAGCTAGCTAACTTAATAGCAATGAGAAATTATTCTTTGAGTTGTGTTTTCTACCACCAGACATCAAGGTAACAACTTCGTTAGACATGGAATACAACTATTTGTTTTCTTCAAAGGAAAGGCCAATAGGCTTGCTCAGAACATTTTCAAATGGCTTCTTAGGAGATCTGGCTTGAAGTGTGCAAGGCTTTGGGGCATGACAGTAAGCTATATTACATGGCATGGGCTCGTGAAATCACCCTGTGGTAAAATGCAGTGGTTGTCAGCCAAGCTGCTGGGCACCCCTGCTGCAATTCTTGACCGAGTGTCTGTAATCTGCACAAGAAGCTTCAAAGATGGGAAGAGGATCGACATTCTCGGCCATTGCACATGCAACCACCAGACAGTGCCATCAGTTCTTGAGCCCAAGTCCTGGGGAAGCAGCAGGGAGCCTGCAGCTCGCTGCTGGGTGGGCATCCCTGCCTGGCGTCCTGCGCTTACAGCAGAAATCATCAAATCTTCACGGCATTTCAGACTGTATTTCTCTGACTAACGTCGCAAGCTGAGGTCTCATAATGCTTGATTGTTTCTGCCATCACTGGATTCACCACTTCTAACTTGGCTCGACGCTGGCTTTAAGCTGAGCCAACTGAATGCCGCAGCCCCAAGACCTGGCCCTGCCTTCCCTCCAGCTCTACCTATATCTCCCTGCTGCTTGCCTTGAGCTGGCACTGACAGCTGTCCGTCTGTCTGCCTGACATAAACTGGATGGGGCAATCCTGCTGGGAGCCAGCCTAGCAGGGGCAAAGCACAAGAAGGAGTGAGTTTTGCCTTTGGTCGGCCCCTCGGCAGGCTCCTGCGCCTTAGTACGAGAGGCGAGGCAGAAACGTGAAACCAGGGGAAGGACGGTGCCGCTTTTTGACAGCCACCCTTATTTAAAACCTCACCATTTTTTTTTTTACTGGGAACAGCCAACGTGTACTCTGTAACCCGTAAACCACAGCGCTACAGCAGCTTCCCTGCTCTCCTCAGGAGCTTCTCTCCTTGGGAGGTAAGCTACAGCACCGAATGCCACGGTGATTTTGCAGCTTCTAAGTCTAAAGGTATGAACTAGCACATACCTAAGAGTATTTTACACATGCCTTCTGTGAGAAAAAAGCAGCACTGAACTCCCTGATCTGGTTTCTGCGGCACAGAAAGGTACAATGAAAACCAGCTCTGATCTAAATCCTTTGACAAGCTGAAGGAACCAAAACCCACACCCACTCATGTTATTTTCTGCCAGAGCTGGCTGGGACTGCAGTTTTAGAACGTAGTTATTTGTTCACTGGATAGGGGCTGCCATCTTGATATTACTTAGTTCAGCAGCTTTGAGGTCTACCAACCAGAACCAAAGTCACATCAGCACCCTCCAGGTGAAAGACTCCATTTTCCCACTGTCAGGTCTCCATGCCTCCCAGAAAGTAAATTACTAAACAGTATTTTAAGTAAACATATATGAAAAGAAGATAAATATCTGAAGTTTCCTTCCTAAACTCACAAATCTGTAGGCAATTACTCAGCTGATGCAACTCAGCAGTCCACACGCTGCACTTAAACTACCTGGGTGAAGATCCCATGCTTGGGGTAGGAGTTGTAGTGTCCTCCAGTTCAGCTACAGTTTCATTTCGGGGCTTAGTGCCTGATGGTATGTTCCATTTTAATTAATTCCTTAAGCCACCACTATCAAAAGGAAGAAACTAGATCAGCTGAAAATGAAATTAAATCAATGTGACACAGAAAGTGGTTTTGCAGAAGAGGAGAGGAATCCAAGGGACAAATTAACACTGCCTGGTTTGATGTGCATTTTAGATCTCATGATGGAAAAGCAGCTCTGCCTTTCCACAGCACCCTCCTTTTCCTTATACACATATCCCTCTAACATCTACATGAGTTTTGATAACTTCAGTCATCAGTGTAAAGCTGGCAAATAGACAGTCTATAAAAGAGTGCAAAATGGGAGCCCAGGACTGGAGCCTGACTCTTTTTCCATTCCAATTCTCGCACATCTGAAATGTTGAGAACAGCTTGTGTGAATCTGCTATTGTAAATCAGAATCTCATGTGTTGTCTCTGCTTTTAGGCAGGATGGGAACTTGAATCTTTGCTTGAAGTGTCATGTCATGCCTAAGGCACCAAGAAGACTTTCCTCTATATAAATGCAGTCACATTAAAATGCTTCAGCTAGACAAGATCACTTATCATGTGTATATACAATATATGATTTCAAAGCCACTGCAACACATTTTTATCCCAGAGGCACTACAGTTGGGATCTAGTCTTCTTCAGAATAACTCCTGTTAACAGAATTATCCCACATCACAAGAAACCAACAGATGGTCTCTTATTCTTCTCCCATTTCACCACTGTGATCCAAGGCAGTCTGTAGCAAGAATAAAAAAGTCCCCAGATCTCCATAACCAAAGCAACCATTAGTGTTTGTGCTTTCTAGTGAACTTGAGCAAATCCCCATTGATCTTGAGTAGGATAATCTTATGGATAAATGGAGTGCATCCTTCCTCTGGGCCAGTTTTCCCAACGCTTTCACATTCCACCACTTTCTCAGTTTCTTGTTTCTGGAGACTTAATAAATTCTTGAATGGATGAGGGTCTATTTGTATAAAAATAGACGTCTGAAATCACAAAACAACAGAGGAAGATGCTCTTCTCTTCACGCTCTTATAACATGATTTCCCTTACCATAGTCCGTTTCAGGTTTATGTTCCTAATACAGTACTTTATCATAGTGTTTTCTCAAATTGCCAATAATAAAGTAATGAAGTAAGCCATGTTGTTGGCTACCTGTAAAAGCTAACCTGAAGTGCATCTGATTATTCTGCCAATTTGTCACATCACCGTTCACAATCAGAAGTTGTAAGCAGCTTATAATCTTTCAAAGGGTCACCATCCATTACACTATCCAAGCCAGATAAAAAACATGGAGGCTGCTTACAGGAGGCCTCTGATGACTATTTCAGAGGAACATCCTGGAAGCCATTCTGTGACGCTTTAGCTACCCAGCCATTGGTGGAGCTTTTCACTGGACTTTACAGCTCGCCATGGCAGAGGAACCCAGCTCCAAGCACAAGGGGACAAGACAGTGTGTATGTGCAGCAGTTCAGATCCATGGATTTATGCTGTCCCTTCAATGCACAGCTTAAAATCAGATTCTCTTAAAAATCACTTCCTTTTAAAGCAAGTTTATGTCTGACCATAAACTGCATTAAAACAGAACTTCAGCTAAGAGGGCGTAGCAGTAATTAATGATAAGGTACATAAAGATCATCATCAAAGTCTTAGGCTTTATAAACACAGAAAATTCAGCCCAGTTCATGCTTAAAAGAAAGCCAAAAATGGTAATGAAATGGCAATTAATAAAGCATCCAAACTCTTTTATTCTTTTCTGTTGGTTATAGAAACTTAGAAAAGAAATCCAATGCATCTTTAAAAATTGTTGAACCTGAATCTAAATTCTTTGACTGTATTCTCTTAGTTTTTGTACAGTGTCAATGTAAAATCCTTCATCTGAGCTGGAATTACCCCAGGCTGACTAGGTAGCAGCTTAGCAAAGAAAAAAATGGGTGTGTTTGTGGGCAAGTTGCACATACATCAGCTGGGTGCTTTTGCAAAAGTGATGGCCAGCTGCATACTGGGCTGCATTAGCAAACCATAACCAGTGGGCTGGAGGAAGTGATTATTCCTGTTTGCTGAATGCTCATGAGGCCACTTCTCAGTATGGTGTTCAACTTTAATCCCTCTCCAATATAAGAAAGACCTTGACAAATTACAGTATGACCAGCGGAGGGCCACTAAATGATCAGAAGACTGAAGGACAGGATGCACCAGGACGGGTTGCAGGTACTGGGCTTGTTCAACTGAAAGGAAGACTGAGGGGTATATTTATTGCTACATTGAACTACTTGAAAAATTGTTACAGAGAAGACAAAGCCAAAGAGGTGCACAGAGAAAGGATAATGGCAACGGTCCCAAGTTGCAATTTCACTGCTGTATCTTCTGGTGTTCTTATTGGTACTATCCCAAGATCTTCAGCTGTGCTTTTTCTTTTTAGTGGATATCCTCTAATAAATCTGTCCAGATGTGGTCTGTGAATTCCACTCAACAAGATCAAAAAGCAGTTCTTATCAAGCAGAGACGACTTCCCCTGCCTGAGCCCTTGGTTTCTGCCATAGCTTTCAGGCACGTCAGAGTCTCTTTTTATCCCATACTTCAGGAAAATGCGACTGGCCATGTGTCAGCACCAATGTTCTATGATTCCCAGCCAAGCATGTGAAATGACAATAGAAAGCATTTGTCCCCTCAGCTTAAAATATCTGCCCATGCTTTGGTTACCTGTTGTCTTCCTAACCTTCTCAGGAAGCTCTTGCAGGCAATTTCCTCACTTCGTAACTGGCTTTCTTGCTGCTGGCTATTTTAGGTTCTGCCTGGGGGACACCTGGAAAGCTAAAGATCATGTGGCAATGGTCAAGGAGTGTAGGAGGTACTGAAGAGAATGTGTATGTGAGGTGGGACGGGGGTGTCCCT
>NW_010549606.1:0-8263 GCF_000687285.1 Phaethon lepturus | reverse complement strand
ACACTCTCCGTTAGCTGTTGCACAGCTGGGCTATTCGCATCTGCTAAATAACAAAATGTCTCAAGCAAACACAAATGCAGATAATGGATTCCTGTGATCACCATATTTTTCTGAAATAACATCACTGTACATTAATTCCAGCTTTGATTTGTTTCATTTGATTCTGTCTTTTTTTTCCTTTTTTTCAAGGTTAAAAGTGCAGCTGAAGAGACCAATGGCAAAATTAACTTTACACAGTAAATTACATCTGCACTGTTTTTTAAATAAGCTACTGCTATTTTTAATTAAGCTACCTTTCCTTTAGTGTCCTTAGTTTTATAAGTGCTGTGCTCCAGAGCCTTCTATTAAGCAAAGTGTTTTAAAATGAGTCTTAAATAATTTAAATATCTCTTTCTGAAATACATCCCTTTCCTGGAAGAAATTTTGTCAATTTTATGCCTTCTTGGGAAGAAAACAAAACAGAAAAAGTATTTCATTATTCTATTCACAGTTTTACAAGAGCAGGAGAAAATGTGCAACAATAAGTCTCCATTCCACAGCAGGCACACACTAAGGAAAATCTATAATAATGTGATTTGTTCTCTTCACATCCCTCCCAATTCGAATGAAGTTAAAAATAAAATGAAAAACAGGGACATTTCTTATTCCAAATTGATGTGAACGATGTTGTTTTTGTTGTCGGTCTGAAGCCTGCCTGGCTTCAGCTAGTACTTCTCCCTCCAGGAGAAAAGGAACCTGGAGCCTTGGTATCCGCACCCTGATACTGGAGATGGAAAAGTGAACATTGCCCAACTCTTCCTCATGAAAACTTTATGGCTTTAGTGTAGACCTGGGCACCCACTCTGACATGCCAGGAGTTTGTCCTTTCCCTGAATGGAGGACAGTTTAGTCCCATTCGCCCATTAAGCTCCTTATTAGACAAAGGAGGAGAATGAGACTAAGCAAGTGTGACCATGTTTACATGCAAATTAGTTTTCCAACTAAATGGTACTACTAAGTATTTCTTTGTTCTGTAATACGTGAAGGAGACCAGAAGAGACAGATGTGGTAAAACTCAGCCCAAGTGTAAACAGCTGGAAATGGATTTCCATGAAGCATATCATGCCACGACTGAAGCAGCTTCATGTCATTGAGTTGTACATTTCCAGCACTCCAAGGGATGGCTGGATGGTGACCAGCCCCTTCCAGTCTCCAGCTCTGAACAGTCATACACAGTCACTGAGTTAACCAGATACAGAACTGCACCCAAGATTGTAAGATGCTTTCTTCTTGGGTGAAGAAAACTTTGTGCCTCGGTGCTCTCTTACGATAACTCACTTTCAACAACGACACTTTCTCCCAGGAGAGCACTGCAAGGAACTGAATCACTTCTAGTCTGTAACCACACATCAAGGGCATGCCATGACAGCAAGCAATGCCATGCAGCTATTTATGCTACAATAAAGAGGAGGTGAATATAAACTCTAGGTATTACGTATGAGATGCTGTTTCTTCAGATGTAAGGGTACAATAATATGCGAATATGGTATTGTTGTTTGATTTCGATAGGAAGCGGTGTCGTTTCTAGAACAGCTACGTAACATCTCTGAAAGGAACTTGAAGACAAAAGAATGCAAACTGACAGAGGAAACACCTAGAAACATGATGGGGTGATGCCTGTCTCTGTGTTCGAGACTGAGCACACATACTGTCCTCTGACACAATAACTCGCCTCAGAGATGGCGACACCGTGTCTAACCTCAGCAGTGCAGTTATGAGGTGTAAGACTGTACAAGTGCCACCTGAACATTTCCTAATGATCACATTGAAGCAGGGCAAAAATAAGTCTGGTTCCTGGGAAATTAGGAGACAGGTCCAATATTTGAATAAGTGGCAATGGTTTTCTAGGGCACAACCCTGAATTTTCAGGAGCAGGAAACCTAAATAGGAATCTGCTCCTCTCCTCTTTTAAGCAGCTCCCATGGAAAGACTCCTTGGGCTCACACTAATCAGAGACAGAGTTATACCAGGTGTCATCCAGAGCAACAGCAGGGTGAATCCGAGTAAAAGCAGGCCACTTCAGCATCTGGCAGGGTCTGTTTAGCTCAAAACATGATTACAATCCAGACTGTTTATTCATGCTCAAATTGTATAATTCGGTTGTTTATACCAATAGATGTCTCCTTCTTTGTGCAACGCACGTGGGGTTCTGAAGCCCACATTTGGTTTGAAGTCCTCTTCAATAACAGTAAAAACCAAATCAGTTTACAGCTTTATGCTCCAAGTGATCCAAAGCCTAATTATTCTGATGCATTTGCTAACAGAAAATTGAGTACAGTTCTACTGATGCCAGGGGTGTCATGGGGCCCCACAATGAACATAAGCAGCAAGATGAACAGGCCCATGATATTTCATAGCAGTGAGGTAGTCATATACCCTCACCCTTGCTGTATTATGCAGCACACTACATCTGAGTTCTAGTGGCTATTAAAACATATAACTAATATTTCCTGATGCTTTTGGAAATCAAAGCTCAATTAAAAGATTCAGTTTAGATTGATTCTTAGGTATTCTACCACAAAAGACAGAACAGCAAAAAACATGTCTATCATGTAAACTGGCATATTCAAATCACAGAATCACAGAATCACAGAATCACTAAGGTTGGAAAGGACCTCTAAGATCATCAAGTCCAACTGTTAACCCAACACCACCATGTCCCCTAAACCATGTCCTGAAGCACCACATCCACACGTTTTTTGAACACTTCCAGTGATGGTGACTCCACCACCTCCCTGGGCAGCCTCTTCCAATGCTTGACCACTCTCTTGGTGAAGAAATTTTTCCTAATATCCAATGTAAATCTCCCCTGGCACAACTTGAGGCCATTTCCTCTCGTCCTATCACTAGTTAGTTGGGAGAAGAGACCAACACCCACCTCACCACAACCCCCTTTCAGGTAGCTGTAGAGGGCGATAAGGTCTTCCCTCAGCCTCCTCTTCTCCAGACTGAACAACCACAGTTCCCTCAGCCGCTCTTCGTAAGACTTGTGCTCCAGACCCCTCACCAGCTTCATTGCCCTTCTCTGGACATGCTCCAGCACCTCAATGTCCTTCTTGTAGTGAGGGGCCCAAAACTGAACACAGGATTCGACGTGCGACCTCACCAGTGCCGAGTACAGAGGCACGATCACTTCCCTACTCCTGCTGGCCACTCTATTTCTGATACAGGCCAGGATGCTGTTGGCCTTCTTGGCCACCTGGGCACACTGCCGGCTCATGTTCAGCCAGCTGTCAGCCAACACCCTCAGGTCCTTTTGCGCTGGACAGCTCTCCAGCCTCTCCTCCCCAAGCCTGTAGCGTTGCATGAGGTTGTTGTGACTGAAGTGCAGGACCCGGCACTTGGCCTTGTTAAACCTCATACAGTTGACCTCAGCCCATCAATCCAGCCTGTCCAGATCCCTCTGCAGAGCCCTCCTACCCTCCAGCAGATCAACACTCCCACGCAATGACCCCAGAACTCTGTCCCTCTTGTTCTTCTATTGATTCTTTTTGTCTAATATTTTAATTTGAACTGTGTGAGTCAAAATAAAAAAAGCTTTGTTCTAAGTTTGTCTAGTGCTTACAGAAGAAGGTCATGAGAAAGATTGCTAGGCATAGACAGTAATGAACTACTAGTAACACTGCTGCTATAAAATGTGAAGCAGAGATGGCAATAGGTTTGAGGGAAGAAGGAGGACTGGGTTTTGAAGACACATTGGAAATACCAGCTGCGCTGGTTAAATGACACACCCTTTGACAGCAGGCAGACGGTGAATCTTGGGCTGTCACTCAGTAGGTTCCTGCTTCACACCACCTCTAACCAAAGCCTGCCACTTCCTCTGCTGTCTTTGCTCCAACAAAACGCTCCCTTTGTGCTGTTGCAATCCACTTCCCTCTAAAGATCCCATGGGGACTTGTGGTGCTCGTCACCACCTGGTGTGTTCCAGTTCCAGACCATTGCCTTTGTGCAAAAGGAAATAAATGCTGGTGGTGGCTGAAGTGTCTTCCCTTTCCTAAGCAGGTAGACATTTTAGCACACTTGTCATTACATCATTTTACATCACCTCTGTATTTGGGACTCCCTGAGCGATGAATAAGCAGTTGGCACCATCTCTGGGTGTTGGCATGATGGGCTTTCCTGTTGATTTTTTGCCAAAAGACATTTCTCCAACAAGGAGAACTATCAAAAAACCTAATATGCTGCTAGACATAAAACAAAAGAAAATGCTTTCCTGTTAGAAATTACATAAGTAATCCAAAATGAAAGATGACAGAAAATCACTGTACTTACTATATGTCGTGCTGCAAACACTCCATCAACTATTGCACAACAGAATGCTGCTACCACGCCAAAGCTGATAAACACGATGGAGGCTACTAACTGAGAAGAGAAAAAACAGATTGAGTAATGTTTTCAATATAATTCTTTAAGTAAAACAATTGCACTAATTTTTCTACTATTCTTAAACAACGTTTTCTGCTGCTGTAATTCACTTTAGATCAGTGTTGCAAGATGCCAGTCATGCAGTAGAAAAAAGGCAGAAATTCTTGATGCTGCGTTGACATACCATCAAGTCTACTAGAAAAGCTTAAATCTTTCTAGAGAAAATTAAGTCAGCTGTAAGAGTTATTAATTCAATGGTGATTTCTTCTAAACTTATTAAATAAAACAGCAGTGGTGTCCATAGGGAGCATGGCAAAAAGCCATATTCCTGTTGTCTCACATCAACCTCAGGAGCTTTATTACAGTGGTAGTAATTCACATATACAAATGAAGACATTGTAGTAAGTTAATAAAAAGCCTGTGAACTCTCAGAAAGCTTTTATCATCCCAATTAGCTTATAATAATTTATAGCACAACAAAATCAGAGACTCATAGGACTAGTACCTCTGGAAGGGCTGGGATGTGCTGCCTTGGCCCCTGCCCTTTTTGGGGCTCCCAGCCTGCCCCTCAGTCTAATAGTGGGCACAGCAGAGAACAGCAGAGCTCAGCACATGTCCCAGCTGCAGCACAGACAGCATACTGTCTTTGGTAGCCTACCAGCCATAGTTTCAGACCTCATTTTACCTCCCAAGCTGCTTCATTCATTAAGCATTATCAATTCTTTATCAACAGGACTGCAGATGGAGTAACGCTAGAGCACTGCTCTAGCAGAAGTGGTGGTGGTTTCGGGGGAAAAGGCTGTGCAGGTGAGGTGTGCTGAGTCCCCTGCTAGCCGTGCTCACTTTATCTCCAAGGACAACTACAGCTGCAGCTCTAGCAGCAACTGCAGGGCTAGCACAACCCCAGAGACGGCAATCTTACTCCCCAATTCACTCTGAAGAGAGCAATAGGACTTGGAAAGGCTGAGCACTGGTATGCGTCTCCATCAGAGACCAGTCAGTGTCCTATTAGCACATGCTCTTGAGAAGGCACTGGCTTGTTTGGAGGGCATGTCTGAAGGATGCAGTGCTGTGAGCGAGGCGAGATGGAATCCTGAAAGAGAAACCCTGTGTACACCGGGCAAGGCACTCCTCTTGGACTCATTAACCGCAACACCATCAGATGAGGGACAGATGCCGTCACTCCCTCGTCTGTCAGATTAGAGGGTTTTGTGACTTTGAGGACTCTGCACCTTGAGTTTGGATGAGGGGGTACCTGCAGGGTGTAAGATGTACCTAACGTGCATTCTCTGGCTACGTTTTTAATATAATTTAATGTACATCTCTCCTGTCTCTGGCATTTCTTACGCAAAGTCACAAGAGGAACCCTTTGAAACATCCTATATGATAGGTTAAGTTTAATTTACAACAGTATTGAGTTATAGTTAATAAATGCAACAGATTAAAAAAATCCCTTGAAAACTGACAGAACAGTGCCCTTAACTGATAGAATGCATGGGCCAGGGTTTCAGCTAAGAATTTGGAACCTCTTTGTTATTTACCAGTCATTAATTGCTCCTTCACAACATGTATTTCAGAAATGCCCAGATACAGAATACCAAAACTGCATCCATACAGTTCATATAGCCCTTTTGCCTATACAAAATTCATATCTGCATTACCTAAATACTGTTATTACATGTGTAAAATTTGTAATGCATCACAAAACCACTTGAAAAATGGACTCTTTAGCTTATGTTAGCCTAAGAACAGTACAATGTCAATAGTGTCAGCAGGGGACACAGCACTGGTGACTTCCTCAAAAAAATGCATATTAGGCAGGTAAGAAACTACAGCCTTATAAACCCATAGCATTGGATACACAGGTCAAAGCAATATCAAACATTTGGAAATAAGAGCACTCAGTGAATCAGCAAAAAGTACAACTTAAAAACAGAAGAATCACAGCTTTCAAATGCTTTCTGATACATTCTCTTAATCTCTCATTAGGTCATGGCTGTTAGATCATGTAACCAGAGGTGAGCCAGCACTGCCACAGGGACTGCTGTGTAATCTGAATCCTCAGCACTGGGAGGAAAGGGGGATGCAGAAGTGGCTGGGTACTGGCTGATCTTGGGAACCTGCTGCATTCCCCCTGCAGCCAGCTCCATCCTGCCCTAAGGAGGCACAAACGCTAAGAGAGCACTGTTGGCTGCACCACCGTTCAACCTCCGCTATCCCTCGGCTCTCCAGTATGGCAGGTCATGTCTCACAAATCTGGTTGTCTAAAGATCTTAGCATGCAACTCATCAGATCAAGAAGGCTGTGGGCTTCTTGTAGAGAGCTATTATCGTTGCAGACCAGTGGGCTGTGCTGCCCTGTGGCAGCTGCATTTGCTAGAGACCCTGATCTCTTTATTTGAAAAAGCAGCAGTGTTTAAAAGTTCTGATGAAGTCATTATTGTCTGATACTTCTCTCTTGCTTTTCAAGTCATAGCAGTCAATCAAATAATTAGTGGGCTTAGCCAGGTGTTTCCAAATTGCCTGAGCTCAGGACTAATTTACTGGAAGCTGAACTCAAAGTGGCTTTTCATTTCACACATGAGCAACTTATTGATGATCTACAATCCCCAAATCAACATTTTCTGCTCATGGAGGTAGCTTAAATGAACTGATGAGTTCAGTTTCACCATATAGCTATAAGAGACTGCATATAAAGGTGCACAGTAAATTGTAGTATAGACAGGAGCTATGGAGTTGGCTTTGCACTCCTCAGTCATGTTGGTGAGCATCTACCCATTCAAGAAGTTGCATGCAAGTCAAAGGTTGCCAGCCAGAGTCTGCTCCTCTTATCCATGCCTACTAGCAACTACTTTGGTGACTGTTCCCTTTGAAATTAAGAGGACCATTTCTTGTCTGAAGTAATACTTCTTACAATGCCGAAGTGGCAGAATGTGACACTCAGACGTTCTTATGACTTAAATCAACTTCTCTACGTATTAGAATGATAAAAGAAGTAATAATACAATGAAGTCCTTAAAATAAAATTACAGACATATTCTCTCTCAAACCTCCCATTGCTTATTGAGAATGTGAAAAACACATAAACAAAGTACAAAATTAATTACTTCCAAAAATTGCAGCAAATACAGCCAAATGAAGAGCTGTTGTAAATTCAAAAGCTAATTTTCCCAAGTGGCAGGTGATTGCTGGAGTTGTGAGTTCACGAGCCTAGCACTGTGAAGAAAGAAAAGCCGTGCAGTTCATTTAAATATAGAGAATTTTTGTTGATAGGTAAAAGAAATAGCACTTTAAAAAAAATAAATACTAATCCATCCCATCATCTCACATCCATTTTTAGCAGCAGTATGTTTTGTCACAAAGCTATTCATTATTTATAGCAACATATTGTAACAGTTATTCAGAAAACAGTTTTGGTCTTGCTGTTCCATTGCTCTGTAGCCAGGCTTCTCTACAGCTGGTGTTATCAGAACATACTTACTCATGGTTCTGGTACAGAATACAATAATTTAGCTATTTACAAGGGAACCACGAAGCCAGTTATTAAACAGTGCAAATTGTACTGTGTGGGTCTAACAATCAAAACCAAAAGCCAATTGTTTAACGGAAGTATTTTAGCAAAAGGAGCAAAACAGCACTTAGAATGAGGGACTTTTGCAGATAGTATTAACTGAAGAGCCGTTACCTTCAGTCATGTCACAGAAACAAGAAAACACTCAAAAATGGAAAACTAGTGAAAGGCTGGACCACTAAATTCCTGCGTGCTGCCTTTTATTGCAGAATTCACCCGCCTTAGGAGCTCTTGTCCTTCGGCAGGCGTACGGCACCGCTGGTGGCACCGTGCCACCCTCCCTGCAGGC
>NW_010549605.1:8948-34388 GCF_000687285.1 Phaethon lepturus | reverse complement strand
CATCTTTGTGGCCATTTGTTGGACTTTGTCCGGTACGTCCATGTCTGTCTTTTACTGAGGAGCCCAAAATTGGGCACAGCAGTCCAGGCGTGGCCTCACCAGTGCTGAGTAGATCACCTCCCTTGACCTGCTGGCAATACTTTGTCTAATTTCTCTGCCTCAAGGGCACATTGCTGGCTCATGGTCAACTTGGTGTTATTACGACCCCCAAGGGCCTTTTCTGCCAAGCTGCTTTCCAGCTGGGTAGCCCCCAGTATATATTGGTGCCTGGGATTATTTCTCTCCATGTTCAGAACTTCGCACTTTGCCTTGTTGAAATTCATGAAGTTCCTGTCGGCTCATTTCTCCAGTCTGTTGAATTCCTTCTGGATGGCAGCACAACACTCTGGTGTATCAGGCACTCTTCCCAGTTTTGTCTCATCAGCAAACTGGTTGAAGATGCACTGTGCCCCAGCATCCAGATGATCAATGAAGATTGGACCCAGTATTGACCCCTGGGGTACACCGCTAGTTACTGTCCTCCAACTTGACTTGTGCCCCTGATTACCACTCTCTGGGCCTGGCCATTCAGGCAGTTTTCAATCCATTTCACTGTCTGCCTATCCAGCCTATGCTTCAACAACTTTTCTATGAGCATCTTACAGGACACTGTTGAAAGCCTTACTGAAGTCAGGTAGACAATATCCACTGCTTTCCTCTCATCTACCAGGCCAGTAATTTCATCATAGATGGTTATCAAGTTTGTCAACCGTGACTTCCCTTTGGTGCATCCATGCTGACTATTCCTGATGATTTTCTTGTCCTTCATGTACCTGGAAATGTTTTCCAGCATTAACTGCTCCATCACATTCCCAGGGATTGAGGTGAGGCTCACTGGCCTGTATTTCGCTGGGTCCTCCTTCTCGCTCTTCTTGAAGTTAGGAGTGACATTTGCTTTCCTTCAGTCCATGGGGATTTCCTCCAGTTCTTGGAGTATCTGTTCACAAAAAATGACCAATATATAATATCCAAACCACTGAATGGATATTAAGATTGTGTTGCAAAATGACAAAAGCAAGGATATGTACAGTTAGGTGGAAAATCATAGAATGGTTTGGGTTGGAAGGGACCTTTAAAGATCATCTAGTCTAAATCCCAGAATGTACCAGGCTTGCCAGTACAATAGCACAGTAAATGAGGCACTTTAAGAAAGCAAGTGTAGTGCTTTCATTTTTCTTTTTCAGTATTGCTGACTTACTGTCTAGGCTGTAATGAAATTTTAGATCTGTAGTAGGACTGGTTTTTCTGGAGCTAATCCAGTCCTTGGGTAAAACCAGATGCATTGGGGACCTATTAATGTGGTCATATTAGTTCTTCAAAGTAGCAGTCAGATCACAGTACAGTCTTAAAAAAGTTTGTGAAGTCCAAGTGTGTTACAATTTTCTGTTGTTAGGCTATACAATTTGTCAGAGTATACTCATGAATCTGATCACAGTGCAAGTTTAGGGAAAACCAAATGTTGAGCTTATGGAAAATATATTGCCCTGTAAACTAGCACAAACATTGTAACAAAACAGTAAACAAATTGAGGTTAAAATCTAACTTTTCTACAGTTTCAAAATTCTGCTTTTCTGTTTGAACTTCTACTGACAGGTTCAGAATCATGGAATCATAGAATTATAGAATGTCTCAATTTGGAAGGGACCCACAAGAATTCCTAAGTCCAACTCCTTGCTCCTCACAGGACTACCTAAAACTAAACAATATGACTAAGAGCATTGTCCAGATGCTCCTTGAGCTCCGACAGGCTTGGTGCCATCACCACTTCCCTGGGGAGCCTGTTCCAGTGGCTGACAACCCTCTCACTGGAGAACCTTTTCCTAATGTCCAGTCTGAACTTTCCCTGATGCAGCTTCATTCCATTTCCTTGTGACCTATCTCTGGTCTTCAGAGAGAGGAGATCAACACCTCCCTTCCTATGTGCTGCCCACCTTGATGAAGCTGTAGACTGTGATGAGGTCATCCCTCAGCTTTCTCGAAGCTGAACAAACCAAGTGACCTCCTGTTTCTCCTAAAACTTGCCCTTGAGGCCTTTCACCATCTTGGTTGGCCTCCTCTGGACACAGTGTAATAGTTTGATGTCCTTCTTATATTGAGGAGCCCAAAGCTGCACACAGAACTGGAGGTGGAGCTGCACCAGTACAGTGTAGAGTGAGACAATCACCTCCCTCGACTGGCTGGCTATGCTGTGCTTGATGCACCCCAGGACACAGTTGGCCCTTTTGGCTGCCAGGGCACACTCTTGACTCATATTCAACTTGCCATCAACCTGAACCCCCAGATCTCTTTCCGCAGGGCTGCTTTCCATCCTCTCGTCCTCAAATTTGCATGTATTACCAGGATTACCCCGTCCCAGCTGGAGAATCTGGCACTTTTGCTACATTTCATATGGTTGGTGATTGCCCAGCTATCTAGTCTATCCAGATCTCTCTGTGAAGCCTCTTTACCCTCGAGGGAGTCTACAGCTCCTCCTAGTTTAGTATTGTTGGCAAACTTACTTAATGTACATTTAATTCCTGCATCCAGATAATTTATAAAAACATTGAAGAGCACTTGCCCTAAAATTGAGCGCTGAGGAACCTCACAGGTGACTGACCAGCAGTGTGATGTAACCCCATTTACTTTAACACTGAGCCCGACCTGTCAGCCAATTGCTCACCCAGCATATTAAGGATTTGTCTATCTGTGTGCTGGACACAATATCCAGAAGGATATTGTAAGAGACAGTATCAAAAGCTTTGCTAAAATCCAAACCCACCACATCTATTGGCTTTCCTTGGTCAACTAGGTGGGTGACCGTGTCATAAAAGGAAATTAAATTGGTTAAGCAGGACTTTCCCCTCATGAACCCATGCTGGTTATGATCAGTGACTGCCTTGTTTCTCAAGAGTTTTTCAATAACTTCAGAATAACCTTCTCCGTAATTTTACCAGGCACTGGACAGGCCTATAATTACCAGGGTATTCCTTCTTACCCTTATTGTCAATTGGGACCAGTCAACTGGGACCTCTCCAGACTCCCAAGACCATTGAAAAATAATGGAGAGAGGTCCTGCAACAACATCAGCCAGCTCTTTCAGTACCCTGGGATGAATCCCATTGGCCTCCATAGATTTATGTGCACGCAGCTGGAGCAGCGGGTCTCAAACAAGTTCAGGGTCGGCTGTGAGTTTATCATCTCCCCAGTCATGGTCTTCTAACATAGGGCTCTGGGGGTTCCAGGACCCATCATCGGTGTTGAAGACGGAGGCAAAGGCAGCTTTACACATCTCTGCTTTGTCTACATCCCTATTTGTGAGGTGACCCACCTCATCAAGCAACAGACCAATGTTATCTCTGATTGTCCTTTTGCTGTTAACATATTTAAAAAAGACCGTTTTGCTGTCCTTTGCAGTGCTTACTTTTTGCCTAGCTTTGTTTTTATGTTAGCCAACACACTGAAAGGGAATGATTCCTCTCCTATACAGTTTTACTTTCTGGGTCTGATGCATTTTATGCTAGCTTCTCATTAAAATAATGGGAAGACAATTTTAGGAAGAATTTTACAATTATTTTCTTTTTTAATATTTGTTGGTTCTAAGTTTATGTGATAATTACTTTCCATGTTGTGTTATTGAAATATCAAAAGAAAGTACTGGTAAAGAATAGATTTGTCACCACAAAAATAGCTCATTCCTAACTCCACAATCATGTGCAATCTCATTGGATTGTGTACACTAGAAAAATTAAGTATAAACATACATGATGGAAGAGTTCTCAGTATCCAAAGGGGATGACAATAATCCAGGAAAGGGAAATAATTCATACCATTGCAACTATGAAAGTGCATATATTGATAAGTTTAGGAGTTAACTATTATTTAAAACTGACGAATGGCCTTACTAGTGATCATATGCAGCCCCAAAAGGAACTCGTTAAGAAATAGTTATTTCCGAATTTTGTTTATTATTTGACTTATTTGAAAGTTTTATACTCACTTAATTTGCTTACCTAATTTTACTCATGCTTTTTACATTATTTTCCCATTTTGGTAAAAAAACACAAAACATGAAAAATGCTTACTGTTTGTACTGAGTATCACAAAAATTCCTATAAGAGTAGACTTTAAACACAGGTCAATAAGATATAGGTCAGAAAAATTAAAGAAAATTGAAAATATAACTTTTATATAATTTCAAGAGATTGCTTTCACGTGCAAAGGTAATGATACTTTGCCCAGAATTTATCTGAGCAGTGTCTACAGAAAATAATTCTTTCTCTGCGTTAACACTCGGTGAAGCTCATATTCATTTCATGTGAGCACAATGGGATCAGCTGTCTTGTCAAGTTAATCTATAACATTAATGCAGTGTTTTATCCCTCTTTCTCAGGCTCCATGCGCATAAAACTTTAATATATATAGTTTTTAGCAGAATGTTCTTGTGTCCATCAGTTACAAATGCATGGTTTTATCCCTGGACCAGTAGAGCACTTCCATACCTTGCTGTTACTGTCTATGGTTGATCTAAATCTTTTACAAAAGAGCATGCAAATTAAAGTGTCTCCTGTCTGTATTCCAAAATCAATGTCTAGAATATGCTTCAGTACATATTGTTACTTATGCTGTATTTCTTGTTGGTTCTTCTACTAGTTTGGTAGAAAATAAAATCTTTCTGGAAAGGCCCTTTCTGAAAGCTGTTGTAAAAAAGGAACCGATACTTTGATTTGTACAAATCTTTGATTTGTAGATGAAGACCATTACTACATGTAATGGTAGTGAGAGAATGAGAGTGAGAGTATGAGAAGGCATACTTTTCGTATACTGTTGCAATGCCATTTTAACTTGTGGGCAGGTCTGTAAAGGGGCACAATGACTATGTGGAAAAGGCATTAGACTGGAAATCTTACTGCTGGCTCTTCCATTGATCTACTGTGTGATTGTTAGTGAGTTATTGTCCCTTGTGGATGATTGTTTGTAAAGACTATGAGTTGCTTTTACCTGCATATACAGCACCCCATACTCTGGATATCATTTATTACTTCCAGCTCCTGCTGTAGTATCAGGAGTGACTTTGGAAGTGTTTGTTTACATTTCTTCTTCTTCATTGAGGAACTTGTACATATATATTTAAAAGAGAAGATGACACATGAATGAACAGATTATAAAATAGGGTGCTAAGTTCACATACCAAGGTAAGTGAACGATATAACATTAGCACAGAAAAAAAAAAGAGCAGTAAACTTGTTACTTCTCTGTTGTAAAAATTCTGCAAAACAACATCTCAAATTACACAGTTGGTCAACCAGTTTGTCTTAGAAAATAATTTTTGCTTTGTATTTACTAAACAAAAAAGACTTTGTGTGTCCTGAACAAGTTCAGGCCTTAAATTAATTACCCATAAGTGCAAGAAGTGCAAGGAATGGTTGTTTTCCCCTACAGAAGAGACTGCTGTTGTAGTATATGACTTTACAAATGTGTAGTAACATTGTTCAGGGCTCAAGCACTGTATGAAGTCTTGTATAGTTCTTTTTCAGGCCCTCTGTACAGGGCTTGAGTTTCATCTTTAATCAACAGCCAGCTGTTAGGGCTGCCACTGATTCCTGACCTGTAATTACCCCAGAACTTCATCCTGCTGCCTGGATTCTCAGAGTCTCCTGATATGCATGCTACAAGGTTGAAAGTGGCAAGGAATCCTTTGCAAAGGTACCAAGAGATTTGTACCTTTGCACTACAAATCAATCCAAACACTGAATGCACTAGGCCTGTTCTTCCTTTCACCCTTCACACTCATTTCCCCTTAAATTACCCCTTTCAGGCTGTAATTAAGACTAACAATGTGAAATCAAGGAATTTTGCTTGAACCTGCCTCTAGGAAAAGATCAGTTGGCAAACTAAATGCAAAATACCATTGCTGATGAGATTCATGGTTTTTGCCGGACTGTCTGATTATGTGTTTTAGTAGAAACTGTGTAAATGCAATGCATTTATTATTTCAGTAAGTTGCAGCCATACACACACTTTGTAAGTATTATATATTTTAGTTGTCAGGAAACATTTACTTCACTGTCAGCTCTATGTACTGTATTCTTGAATTTTGAACTACATAATACTGCCAACCAGCAAACACGCGTTTTTATTCCAGGATGAATGATGCAATTCATTGCAAGCCATGAATTAATTTCAGTTCTCTATCCCTTTCATCTAAGAAGAGAAGCTTGTTTTTTTAAAAAACATGCCATGTGCCTCAGGTGTGTATTGTAATAAACACATATTCAAAGGAAAGGCTAGAACAATTACAAGTTTTCATTGCTCTTATTACTAATTATATAGATAGCTCCTTTTAGAGCTGGCCACGATAACTAGCTAAATCTAGATTTATCCTTCTTTCATGGAGGGAAATAGTCTCACATCTGTTAAAATATTATCACCTGATTAGAACATCTGAGATCAGAAAAACTTTACATCAAGCTCAGGTCTCAGCAATGCACGCACTTTGGATTACGGTCACAGTCCATACAGCCAGGATGCCCACGTGAAGGGGCTGATATATTCTGAATATGTACATTTTAAGTACTTCGTGAAGAGGTGACTAGGATTGTGGATTGTAGGAGAGGCAGGAGACTTGGGAATAAAAGATGAGCTTCTGTGCATATATGTGTTTCTGTTCATTGGAAAATGAAAAGTAGATACAAGAGTTTTTTAGAAATTTTCTGATTTTCCTCAACTACGGTATATGCTTATGCCTTTTTAATGGCTCTGGTGTTTTTTGCCAAGCAGCTACATTCAACTTAACATTTACTTGCTGAGAGGTGTTAGTGCGAATAAATTGTTGCTAGGTTATCATGAAACACATCTTTCAGTATTTCCATAGTCAACAGTTTTGATTTTATCTGATGAACTCAAGTATTGCACAAGGGAAAAAGTAAACTGTATTATTAACATGGACTGTTGAGAAAAATTCTCTTTAAAATGAGCAGAACTCCAGGATGTATTTTTAAGTATTTTTGTAGATAATTACATTAAGTCTAAAAAGATACTAATCTCAGATCCACGGCAGCATGGCAGAGACTAAGGCAGAAGTCAAACTCAGATCTGATTTAGGGATTTTGTGATTTGCTTTGTATTTGTTAGCTTTTAATGGCTCTTGCTTACCTTTCATGGTAATTTTAATTGCCATTTTCTAGTTTCGTCTCCAGTCTGTATGTGAAATTCAGCTACATACTATACAAACAACTTATGTGTAACAATTTTCTCTTCACTGATTAAAACAAAGATGGGTATTATTTCCCTATAAAGCTACCACATAGAAAACTTTCTACACTGACTGAAGGTGGCAATTAATAGGCATTAGGAACAAAGGTTCTGCTACATAGTTCTTGAGAAATTTTTCTCCATATCATAGAAGAATGTCTAGGCTGTAACTGAATGCTTTTAATACTTGCACCTTGACTCAGAATTGTTCTTGATATTTTCCCTATGATTGCTGCTTAGAAGGTTCCCTCAGGCTAAAACAAGAGGTTCTGTTTCAGCTCAATAACCTGATTGCAAATCTTTAAAGGTATTTGGGTCTTAAACTGTTTTGGTGTCTCTTTTCCAAGTAAGTTGATAGAAGATAGGATCTGAGATAATTCTGTGGTTCTTAGTCTGAACTTCTTAGTTTAGGGGCAATAGAATAATTCTTGTTAGGGTGCTGTCAGCAATGGAGGACAAATACTGTCAATGCCATTATGCAGACTGCTTAAATGTTTGGTTTATAGAATTGTGTATGAATTTGCTCAAAATTACTGATGAAAATGTAAGTTTTTAAGATGAGTCTGAATGAATGGGTGCTGGTACCTTCAGAGTAGAGAGAGATACAATACTTCATGCACAGGTCAGCCTGTGATAATGCACAGAGTTGGAAGTGGAAAGAGGAAAGAGACAGAGCATCCCGAGTAAGTCATGGAGCAGAAAATTATTTATAGGAAAGTAACTCCTAAGAAAAAAAGCATTAAGCCATTATATGACCTGGGCATGTGAAATACTATGTTCACTTCACACTTTCTGAAATCAAGCTGGGCAGTTCAGTTACTCTGCGATTAAGGCTGTAGTGGGGGTGTTCAAAGAAGAAAGGGCAATGCTGAAGTGTGATCCCCAGTTATCAAAATGGCTATATGGGTCTGTGGAAAGTCAGAGGAAGTGATGGCAGCCATTAGAAAGCCTAAATATATATGTAATAATACAACCAGGCTACAGTCAATCTTAAAATCAGTGACACACAAAAAGGTGACAAGTCTGTTTTTGTTTCCTACCACTGCATTTTATACTCAAGTGTGTGGTGTATGCTTTTAAAATACCATTTGGTTTATTACACAATATGAGAAAATGCTGCCTCTTTAAATAATGCTTTTCTAGGTAACATTTGCCTACAGAGGGGAAAAAAACAAAGAAAGGATATACTGTAAGATGAGAGAAGAAGAAAAGATGTTTGAAGTTGAAACTAGGACTAATAAAGCATTTTTCATCAAAACCAATGCTGCAAAATATAGGCCTTTTTACTATAAACATATATTTTTTAGAAGTATAACTGTTTAATAAAATGTTTTATTCTTTAAAATAAAATAAACAAAACCCCACAATTTTTTTGTTGAAGCTATTGTTTGTTTTTCTGGAAGCTTTACAGGAACTGAGGAGAGCCTAATCCCCAAAATACATTTGCCAAACAAGTTCCCCTGAACTCAGCTTCTCAGTTTCTCATTCAATGAGATGTAAGATGGTATCTGTCTCTGTAGTGCAGAGCAACTTTTTGTGTGAGTCTCAGATAGGCAAGTACTCAAGACAAGAATGGGGGAGAAGGAAGGCATTAACTACGGCATGGTTTTCCTTTCCTAGAAGTTCCTTATTAGAGGATAAGCTGGAATGATAACTGCTGTTCTGAAATAGAGGCCCTAGAAAGAACAGTGTTGCAGCACTTGGGGTGGCCAGGGAAACCTTGGCCATGTACAGCAGCGAATTCCATCCCAGACCTGTAAGTGCTTACACAAAATTAAGTCCTCAAAATGGTGTGTGGAGTAAATTCAGTTTGAATACCAAAGCCTTTGGAAACAAGGATCAAAGAGTAAACGCAATGAAACTCATTGTTATTTGGTTATTAGAGGTGACACTGTAGTTTATATTAGCGTGTTTCATAACATATTTTGCTTTGCTGTGTGTGCACCTTGATCTTTAACTTAAAGTCTTCAGTGAGCATAATCCATGAACATTTGAGACTCCACCACATTTTTAAGGTTATTTTGCATGGAATATGATTTAAATGGTTATATATGTTGAGTTCTTTATCATGTTGTTTATATTTATTAGGAGAATCACCATTTTTAAGTTAGTTTATGAAACTACTGTGTTTGAACATCTGTCAAGGGACGAAGATTAGCTGAATAGACATAGGATGCCAGCATATTATATTTTCTGTTATCCTGTATACTGTGATTATCTTGATCCTCAAACAACTCTGCGACAGTTACAAACACTTTTGCAGACTTGTTACTGCAAATTCAAAATTTATTTAATCTGAATCTAAATTAAACTGGTATGTAACAAGAATTTTTTTTAACATTTCTATCTGTAGATGATTAAAACCCAGTAAAACACAGACAGATTCAAATTTTGTTTAAAAGATAAACTCAGAAAAAAAACATTCAGTTTTGAGGCAGTATAGGAATCTTTTCCAAAATGAAATTTGGAAAAATGTATAAACTAAGTAGCCAAACTGGGGAGAAGTGGATCCCACAGATGCTAGGTGTGCTTGAAAGTCCTTGTTGAACTTTATGATGATCGCATGTGTCCACCTCTCTTAGCTTGTCAAAGTCCCTCTGGATGGCATCCCTTCCCTCTAGAGTACCAACCACACCACTCAGCTTGGTGTCATCCAGAAACTTGCTGAGGGTGTGCTCAAATTGCCTGTTTCAAGAGCAAGTGAATACGCATGATACCAGGGCAATTTTAAAAACAAAGGGAAAAAGAGTTCTTGATCCACACTTATAAACGTGTTCTTTGAGTTTCCCTAGTTATTATTCACAACCACTGACTCTGAGTACTCAGGATGTGTAAAATGCTGGGCATAGTCAATGGCAACAACTGGGAAAAAACAATTAGTCATGTCATCTTTTACTGAGGGTAACCAGCTGGAAAGTGATCCTCAGAAAGGCATGGAAAATCTTTGGAGTAGCTCCATTCCCAGGGTAAGGGTAAGAATTCTTCCCTCACCTGCCTCCCACCACAGAAATAGTCCTCATCCCAAGTCACTTTTTTTTAATCTTGGAAGCCGTTTAGTTACCACAGTGCTGTATAATAGAATCAAAGAGATGCAATGAAAAGCCTGACAGGGGAGGGGAAATAGGCCAGAGTGTCCAGGGCAGGCCAAGTCTTAGCTTCTGCATTGGGACAAGGGTCTGAGGGAGTGGGAAGAATGTGAAGAGAGGAAGAGGAGAATGACAGTCTTGAGTTCTGGCCATTCTGGTCATATTTCACAAAAAAGGCAGTAGAATAGGATAATTGTATGGATTGTATAACCCGTTACTATTGATATGCACCAGAAAGAGAAGGGAACCCAACACTTCTGATGGCAAATTTGTGAAGCTGAGTATGGTGGCCATGTATTTCTGTAAATTCAGACTTGGTATTAAGTTCATATGTTGCTTCACATGAAGTATTGTGAGAACTACAATAAATTCATCATACAAAATATAAAGGAAGACTATTTTGATGCATCCAGTAACAAAAAGAATAATCCAGCCTCATGCAAGGTCCTTACAATTTTCTGATGTGTTAAGCACAAAAATGCATACTGTTACCACATGCATTCAGCAGGCATACTGCTTTGTGCAAAGTCCAGTGGGAAAGCTAATGTACAGGGGTTAATGTTGACATAAAGGCCAAATCCTGATTTCTTTGATGTTAAGAGGAAAGTTTTCATTGAGCCCAATGGGATTAAGATTTAGTGTACATGTTCTTGTTTCTTTCAAGTTAGTGCAATCTTAACATTGCTCAAATCTATTAAATAGTCTTTACTAGTTCTGCTTTGTTGAATAAAAGAAAAATTTGTGTTCAGAACAACCTCTTTACTCCAATGTGTGTACCTGCCAGATACGCAGAATTCTGATATTTAAAACTGAAGTCTCATGATACCATGCAAATAATTCCTTTCCTTTTCCTTCTGTCCAAAGAAAAATCTCAAACCCAGAGGAAACTGCAACTGGAATCAATAGATATTTGTTTTAAAATTTTTAATATAAAAAATGTTTTTATTATTTACTTTTTAACCTATAGCTGTCTATAGCAATAACAAGCATGAAATTATGAACACTCAAAAAGAGTTTTTATAACATATCTTTTTTCATCCCTTCAAGCATTGTTTAAAGACCTATTAGGTTGTGTAAGCAAACAAATATATTAAAGGATTTTTTAGAGACAATTTACAGTTAAGAGGCTTTGGTCTACAGCTATTTCTTACCCTAGGTACCGGTGATGTAGTCATGTAGGCATTAAACAGAAGCAGCAGTTTTAATGCAGATATATCTGTGGTATATATCATTTTCTTAAACGTGCAAGATAAAATCTCCTTTAAAATTTCTATGCTGGAGAAGCAGCTAAAACCAAAAACCACTTACTGAAAGTCAAAACTGATATGTATTCCAACATGTAGCCCAGAAATGGAAAAGTAATCTTTCATGTCTTTGTACCAGGAAGAATACACCTCTTATAGAAAAATACTGACTGAGAAGTCAATTAATTAATCATGTTTTTGAAGAGTAAGAAAACACTGGATATAACACAACTTGTAGGTTTGAAGAGTAGGGACATACATTTTGCCACAAAATTTAGATTTCAATTTAAAATAATTTATTCCCAACAATTGTTTACAATGAATTGCATTATTACCATAGATAAATATGCTAAATTCATTGCTATGTTTCAAACAGCTTACAGTTGGAATATTGACAAACTAAAAATGCATTTTTGATTGCTGTCTAAGTCTCAGTAAATTTTATTTTTGTTTCTTTGATGTGAAAAATAAACCTAAAATGACATGTATGCTTACATAACCTATGGCATTTGACATTAAATCCTAAGAAGTAATTCAACTGATGAAAAGATAGGACTGAAGCAGTTGTATAAGCCCTCTGTCTCAGCTGGGGTAGTTTCACATTTGCAATTGCATTTTAGAGATCAAATGCATTAAACCCTAAAGAAGCACAGAAAGGGTGACTACTTCAAAGGATTTTTAAATTGAAAAATAAACATAAAACAAACCCCAATAATTTATACAAACGTTTTAGAACCAGTACAACTAATTATGTATGTAAAAAAGTGACACCTGTTCAGAGACACAATTTAGCTTTCAGATTTAAGGTAACACTGCTTAACCATTTGTTATTCTAATCATTCTACTCAGTTCAGGTCTAAAATAGTCCATAATGCATATATATCACTGCATATATCTGCATAGTTTATATGCTAAACGTTTAAGTTGATATTTACAATTCAACTTCACAGTTTCTCAAAGTAGGTCTATTTGCATTGCTCCTAATTCTGCAGTAGGTGGCACAAGAATATACAGTTTAGATGTCATCACATTTTCAAGGGAAACTTAAAAATGGCCAAGTATTTTCTGCTTTTGAGTTACATATATATCAAACAGAAAGGAACTGTCAAACAGAATTTCTGAATTGTCATGGTTAAATAGTAACTTTTGCAAAGTATTATGAAAATAAATTAAACTGATAATAGAGTCAAATGAAGATATAAATACAGCACACATTTCTGTAAGTAAGTATGAAGCTGAGTCCACACTAGAAAACTGAACTGAAGGCTTAAACTCAGGAGAAGGTTCTGTGAGGTCACTTTTTAAGTTAGGAGAATGTAGCGAACACAATTTACAAATAGATAAAGAAAACCACCATTTCAATTTTATCTGTATTTCTTGGAAATTTTCTCTTGGAAATTTTTTGTATTAATTTTCAATGTTGCGTTGGCTTTTGAAAATAGCACTGTAATAGATGAAATGGAAAAGAGTGGGATGGGAGAGGGTTTAGGCACGATGGTGTCCGTGAGGATTATGAACAGATTTCGATAGGTTAATTGTGTGGGAGGATAATCTAGGAAGATTACAACAGAGCGGATTTTGCATTCCTTGCACATGTGAAATATGGGAGCTTAGGGTATACAGAATATGAAATTGGATGAAAAAGTCTGTCAAAGAAGAACATTCTAAGTCTCGTTTATTATTGATTCTTGTTTCTTGCTTATCTGAAAACCTGGGTTGGTAGATACATATAGAAAGTGCTCAGTCAGCACTGCTGATTATTCTCACATTTTCACCAGTGTGTTTTGAGCTCAAATAGAGAGACTAAGACTTTTGGAAGTGCAAGGCATCCACTAGCTCACATCTCAAATACTTTGAACTGACCAGTAAATAGGAGTTCATGTTTTGTTTTATTTCCTGGTTTAATCTCCAACTTTTAAAAGTATGCAGATGGAAGCTGTTGAGTGCACAGTGTTTTGAAAAGCCTGGTCACACATGCTGCAGGGCCTGGACTTTGGGACTAGCCAGGATAAAACTCCTATTGAAACTGTGCAACACTTTGTTGTTTACGATTTTGCGGCCAAACTCTGTCCCCAAAGACTTCACATAGTCAAATATTAAGAAAACATTAAGTTAAACAATATAGTTGTACTTAATGTTAATTCTGTAATCATGAAAGTTAACCAGTGATTAATAGATATTATCTTTTGTATGAATTAATAGTTTATACTACAAATAGGTATAAGCAAATCAACAGAAACAGAGGCAAAATGCTACCTCATGAAGTCAGTTGGAGTTTTGCCATTGACTCAGTAGTAGTAAGATTATTGTAATTTCATTCTGTTAGTTACTCATCAGCTAATTATCTGTAAAATTAAAAAGAAGAGTAGTGTTTTGATAAAACTGATAACTATAAATTGCTTATAAAGTGTCTCAAAAAAAGAAAAATACAAAACATATGCAAGAAATAACGGTCACCTCTTGCAAGAAATAGGCACGCTTTATTCCATCTTCAGTTGAAGGAAAGGCTCCAAAGTTAGACTCCAAAGTAACAGTACTTTCATTAAAAAGTGCCTGTTTTATGCTTGAACTAAAAGGGAATTACTGACCCTACTAAACCGTGGTTGAATACTTTCTTGATTATACTTCTGCATTATCTAGTTTTATGCTGGTAAATTGAATGTTCTTAATGAAATTGTGTTAGTTTAAGTTTGAAATCATGCATTAATAACTTTGGTTGTCTTTGTATGTGTTGTGTCTTATTCTTTACTATTCTTTTATGCTGCTTAAGTTGCATCAAACATTGCATTGTTCTCTTGCAAACTGAATAGTAGACATCTCTGTGATAAAACTTCGGTCATGCTGAACAGTAGTTCCCAAGACATGTCAAAGTTCTCTTTGAAATGTATCCAGATTTTTAATTTTCTATGTCATTGTTTATGGCTTTTTTTTATACTTTTAGAAATACTGAATTCTTGTTGTCTGATTAAATTTGTTTTTCTATTTTTTCCTGTAAGAGGTTACCTTTCAGTACTGTACATTTAATTTCTAATCATATGATTTTACCATCAATGTTTCTGCATTATAAATCTTTCAATGACTACTCTTGCTGTGAATAATTGTAATCATTTAACAGTTTTTAAAATCAGGAAGTTACTATTTTTAGGCATCTAGGAGTTCCTCATTCTTTCATGGACAATGCCACAAATGTCTCCAAATTTTTCTAAGTAACTTAGGGGGAAAAATAAAAGGCATAATATAGCATTTGCTGTTAACTACAAATTTTGACATTCACAAATAGCTTTAGAATAGACCTAACTGAAGCACTGCTTCCTATTTGTTAAGTGTTGGGATTTGGGTTTAGTTTTTTTTTTTTTTTTTTATATTGATCACTTTGTAAAATTTTCCAGTATTAAAAAAGTCTGCTCTTCCTTATGTCACTAGAAGTCCTGTAAAATACCATGGTCCTGAATTGGGCTGCAAGTCAAAGAATCAAGTATGAAATTAAGAGATGTAAAAAACATAAGAAAAATGGAAGAAAAAAAGTGATGCTCTCTAATACAATGTGGTTTAGTTCTTTCAAGAAAAAATGTTGTAATTGATTATGTTTTTAGTAGATTAATACAAATAAATTACACTAGGGAAATGGTAATTTTTGTTCTATTTTTTGCTAGCCTGCCAGCATCTTTATGCTTGTCCAGAAGAGCAGAGATAAAAACTCTTCAGGACACGTGAATTGTGCTTGCTGTGTCAATGAACATTAGCTGAACATCTGGTCCAGATTGGACTTGAAGGCAAGGTATGACTTAATTTGCCTGTGCACAAACAAACAAGCAGAAAGAGTTAAAGCCTGAGAACATCCCAGTAATGGTAAGGGAGTGCCTAGAGGCTAAAAGTTCTGAACTGGCCTCCTGCAAGTCACAAATGTTTTGCACCTTTTAGGCTTTGAAGCTTTTCTGCTCTGACATGTGTAGAATTCTCTGTGGAATTTTGAGTACCCAAATATCTCTCTCAATGCCTGTCTGCTGTGCTTTCTTGGTGTGCCAGAGATAAGACACCATGTGTCATGTTCCCTGGTGAGATAAAATAAGACCAGAGCTGAATTTGGCCTAATCGCTGTCTCCATGAAATAGCCGTTAGTGTGACTCTCAGTAGTGAAATATGTCAGCTTTATAAGATGAGTTGCCATCACCAGTTTAGCAGATGCTGAATGCTAGTTATCCAGATTAACAGCATGGTATTGACAGAGAAGTGCTGTGACCGAATGTCATGGACATAGAGATCTGCAGATGAAGATATCTAGGAAAATTATTAACAATGAGAACAGCTTAATTTTTACAAACCTGCAAGAAGCTTAGAGCTGGGCATGATGAATGATGCAGAAAATGTGAGTAGGAGGTGGTATGTTCTTGAACAGAAAGTTCTCCAGCATACTTCCCCACCTCCCTAAGCAATCTCAGTTTTAAAATGTATATGCGAGTACATGGCTACTTGTCTGGTAGTGGAAAGACAGCTGTGGCTTAATATTAGCATCGATTTTCCCTTTCTCCCGAAAGTTTCCAAAGGATAAGATTAGGTCTAATCTTTTTGCCCAAAGATAAACCATTACATGGATAAAAGAGAACAGGATGGAAAGTAGTGTTAACATATGGTATGAAGATTTAACTCTGGCTAGTGAAATTTTTTCATTTCCTTATAAAATCAAAGACCTGAATGAGGTCTGTATACTGCTCTGAAGTGAAATCTCGTATGTCCAGTCCAATACTTTAAGCACCCAGGAAGCAAGCTGCCTAATCCAGTGCAGTGAATAAGAACAGATTGAGTTAGCCTAATAAAATTTAAAAAAACTATAGTTCTGATGCTCAGTATGTCTTGCTATATTGTTGGTTTGAGATAAAACTGTGCATTGATTTCTTGTAATATGACAGAGGTCTATGGCTTATTCTTTTGTCTTTCTTCATAGCTTCCAGTTATCTTTCTGAATGAAATTATAAAGGTTTATGCATCAGCCGGTTCTAACCTCTTAACATGCTTTTAATAGCTGCCAGAGGTAGCATGTCTCTTCCACTAATTGTCACTTCTTGTTGCTACTTACTGTAGTTGCCAATTTCCAGCTGACAGGATGGCTAAGAGGAGAATTTGCTGCACTTGCTTGTTATTTTGTTTCTTTTTTCCTAACTTTCTCACTCATTGCTTTTTAAGCACTTTTGCTTTAGAACAGGACTATTTTTAATTGTTGAAGAAATATTCACTCAGTAAACATTTCGACCAGGAATCCATAAACCATTTTGGTTCTGTGTTCTAATTGAGAAGATGATCTGTCAGAATTAATTGAGAATGCCTTAATGTAATCAAGTCCAGTTCATTAGGCAAACACTTAAATTATTAATTTAAATACTGGGTAGTTCAACAGCATTTATGACAGTAACAAATACTAACCTATTTTAATTTTTAAATTCCTCCTGTGTACAGAAGTAGATGTCCTTCTATAGCTACTGCTGTTAGACATAAATAGTTTTCATCTTGCTAATGTTTTACCTTTTAGGAGTCTGTTAAAGTATACTGTTCAAAAAAGGTTTATGAAACAAAAATGTAGCTTTTTAAGCATAGGGTGCTTAAAATTAATCAAGCGTAGAATGCCATTTTCATTCTGGTAACTCTTTTTGGATCAAGTAGAGTTATACCAGAGATGAACTTGAACCAGGAAGTTTAGTGTCACACCATTTCATCCATTTATAGAAAACTGTAAATTAATGTATAATTATTTAGCATAAATCTAGTGCTTTAGTATCTCAGCCATGCCCATTGCTTTAGTGCTGAGAAAAAAGAATCTCTTCATAAACTGAACTAATCCCACTCCCATTTTTAATTGCCTTCTACCTCTATAATATAGGACACAGGGATTCCCTGAAAAAGAAGTAAAGGAGGGGGAATAAAAGATGGAGGAAATTGGTTAAGGGGACAGGAAAAGCAATAAAATGAATAGTGATAGCTGTGAACCGATGGCATAGCATGCCTTGAAAAGGCTGCATTCATTCAGCCCATTTCACAGAATCATAGAATAGTTTGGGTTGGAAGGTACCTTTAAAGGTCATCTAGTCCATCTAGCAGGGACATCTTCAACTAGATCAGGTTGCTCAGAGCCCTGTCCAACCTGACCTCGAACATTTCCAGGGATGGGGCATTGACCACCTGTCCAGGCAACCTGTGCCAGTGTTTCACCACCCTTATCATAAAATATTTCTTCCTTATATCTGGCCTAAATCTACCCTCTTTCAGTTTAAAAACATTACCACTTGTCCTATCACAACAGGCCCTG
This sequence comes from Phaethon lepturus, assembly GCF_000687285.1. Taxonomy (NCBI): domain Eukaryota; kingdom Metazoa; phylum Chordata; class Aves; order Phaethontiformes; family Phaethontidae; genus Phaethon; species Phaethon lepturus. The sequence continues at coordinate 16,491 of NW_010549605.1, read as the reverse complement.
CTAAAAAGTCTGTCCCCATTTTTCTTATAAGCCCCCTTTAAGTACTGGAAGGCTGCATTATTGCAGCCTTATGGTCTCCCTGGAGCCTTCTCTTATCGAGGATAAACAACCCTAGCACTCTCAGCCTGTCCTCATAGGAGAGGTGTTCCATCCCTCTGATCATTTTTGTGGCCCTCCTCTGGACCCACTCCAACAAGCCTGTGTCTTTCCTGTGCTGAGGGCTCCAGATCTGTACACAGTACAGCAGGTGGGGTCTCACCAGAGCAGAGTAGAAGGGCAGAATCACCTCCCTGGACCTGCTGGCTACTCTTCTTTTGATGCAGCCCAGGATATGGTTGGCTTTCTGGGCTGCAGGTGCCCATTGCTGCCTCATTTCTAGCTTTTCATCCACCAGTACTCCCAAGTCATTCTCGGCAGGGCTGCTCTCAATACCTTCATCCCCCAGCCTGTATTGATACTGGAACTTGCCCCGACCCACTGCACTGGGCCTTGTGGAACCTCGTGAGGTTCACATAGGCCTGCTTCTTGAGCTTGTCCAGGTCCCTCTGGATGGCATCCCAGTTCTCAGGCGTGTCAACAGCACCACTCAGCTTGGTGTTGTCTTCAAATTTGCCAAGGGTTCACTCAATCCCACTGTCTATGTCATTGATGAAGATATTAAACAGTAACTGGTCCCAATTTCTACTTTCTGCTGAGTTACCCACCTTGTCAACCTTAGCAATGTTTGACATACATTGAGTAAAGGAGTGACACGTGTCTTTGCCTGGTATTCCAGCATGTGCTCCACCATGTTCAGGGCTGGAAAAGGGTATTCTCTTCACATAAAGCAAGTGGAAACTGGGAGGCATGCTGCAGTGATTTGTAAATATGTTTGCTGATGGGCTCAAAGGACCTGTTGTAAAGCTATGGTCTTGGCATATGTCACCTTTACTGCAGGAATTTTAATACACACTTTGTGGGTTTTTTTTTAATTATTATTATTGCAAGAACTTAACTTTGCATTGTTTTAATCCTTTACACTCAGTTTCACTTAGCCTTTAAATACATATACAATGTATGTCCCGTTTCTGGTCTTTGTTTACTGTTTTGAAATGCTCTTAAGTTCTTTTGGTCAGGTTTCTATTTTTTAAGCTATAATAGCATGGTGGAGTGTGGAACAGAATATTGTTAGCATCCTTAATAATTGAGTGTGGCTTGCATTTTTTCTGTATCCATGTTCTCTAGAATATTAAAAATATTTTTTTACTACTAAGTCTTTGCCATTTTTTAAATTGTAGCTTGTGTAGGTTAAGTTTGTAGAAATATTTTGTTACAAGAAACAAGGTATTTGCCCTCATTGTTTTCTGTGTTGTTGGAAGGAAAACAACTGTCTGAAAAGAGGAAGCTTCACTTAATAAATGGTATTCACAGAATTAACAAAAAGAGCATTCAAGCTGAATGTTGCATTATGAGCTGGGGAAGGAGTAATAAGCAATACTGAAGAGGTGGATTTTAAAAATCCTTCCAAACAGAAGGTGTATGGCATTGGAGAACCACAGAAACCAAAATTAGTTTTACAGGTAGAGCAGAAAGTACTGGAAGAAGGCACCAGAATGTGTGGGCATCATATATAGAAAAGTCAAACCAACCCAGTAAAAGTGATTAGCACTAGCTCAGCATTCAGCTGACGAATAGGCATACCAAATCCCATACTTTTAGTGTGAGAGTCACTCAGTTGGCCTCTGGCTTGCACTCCTCCCTTAAGTACCAATTGTACACACACCACCTGAACAACATGCTGATTTCTGCATCTGCAGAATCTGTGTGTCGGGGCTAGTCAAGAGGTGTGTGGCCACACCTCTATATTTGAGTGGAAAATGTCACAGTAAATGTGACAAAACTAACTCAGTAAAAGAAACATAGTTTTTAATCTTTTCTATCTCAATTTCCTGAGGAAGATTTCCCCATGCAATCAAAGGAAGTAAAAAGCATGGATTGTATTAGAATTTATGTATTTCTAAATTCCATTGCTGTTTGAAAAAATCTAGCATTTAATAATATTTTTACTTCTAATTTTTAACATAGAAGTAACACAATGTTTTATTTTTCTCATAATATTAATACAGTTCCATTAAAAATTTCAACAGTTACAGGATTTAGGATTTCAAGGGTGAGATTTGACCGTTTGAACATCCTAATCTAAACTTACACTTTTCATCTTCCCCTTCAGATTGTTTAGAGCATATGACCGGATAAGTGCATTGTCACAGTGGTTTTGTCTCACAGCAGCCCACAAATATTAGATAACCCTCATAATAAATGCATAAACAAGTTGTTATGTATTATTAGACCATTCTGTAGATAAGTAAATCTAGGCGTGGGGGGAGTTAAATTGCTTTGCCATGTTTACACAGCAAGTCAGCGTCAGTCTCAGGAATAGAACTGAAGCGTCCTTGGTCTTAAGCACGTTGCCTACTACTTACTTTTGTAAAAAAGGCCAGTGTTCCTTGAGGGACTACTGTGCATGTTATTACTGCTTTATATCACTTCAGTTCAGAGTGTGTCCAATGTATTGAATAATGAAATTAGGGCTTGTAAAGGATGACTGAACCACAAAATGTGACCCTGGGGTGAGCTTACTTTTAGTAGGGATCTTTTCTGGGAGTGGGGAAAAAAAATAATAAAAGAAAGACCTCCTCTTTTTTTGAAATTATTTTCTGCAATAGATCCAAGATCATCTTTCCTCCCCAGCCCATTTACCAGTATTTTTCTTCTGTGATTGAAAAGCCCTTAGTTTTGCTCAGGGGAAAAGCCTCATGCTGAGAAGTAAGGGATCCCAGTTGTACACTTAATCAAAGTGGCATGCTCCACACTTTGTTTCTGAGTAATTTCCGTAGCAAACTCATGTGATCTGTATGTTTCACTTGCATGAATCAAGCCCAACGTTTGAAACTGACTCAGTTGTTACTCCTTCTGACAGGCAAAGGCAAAGGGTTTTTTGGGGGGAGGCAGGGGGATGGGTTCAACTCAATTCAAGCTGCTGAAAGGAAATGAAAAGGATGATTTGAAAAACCACAACTACTGGCATGAAAGATTACAGATACTGAACAATAACTGTCCACAGTAAATTGTTGATTATAGTATCTGTATTAGGTGATGTTTGTAGTCTCTACATGCAGGATGATGGAAAACACAGATTATGGCAGTGAAAGTAGAACAACAATGGAGTCTGATTCTTTGTTTCCACTTTTCAAAGGCTTTTTTCCCCTTTTTTCTTTTTTTCTTTTTTTTTCTTTTTTTTTCTTTCTTTTTTTTTTTTTTTTTTTGATAAGGCCCAGGAAATTGTTAGCGACATGCTGGTGGGAACCTATGGAAAAGAATACACACTGTATCAATGGTGCAGTTCTTATCCCAAGAGCTGTGTTGGTGGGTGTGGGAATAGCATGCTTTCAATGTGAGCTGCTGCAATGAGATAGCATTGAGAAACCAGGGCAGAGAACAGCACAGATTTAGTCTAGGGAACTAAGGGCTTTATCCAGCAGTAATGTGTGTAAGGACAGACAATGTAACACTATATTTGGTTTAACAACAAAGAACTGTAAAAGGATTTGATAGTAAGGGATTGGCAGAAAAGCTGAATGTATCTGCACAGTGCAGTAAGTATTTTTTTAAAAAACTATCTTAAATATACTTAAAACTGATATACTTACAACTTAAAAAGACAGTGTTTAAAGTTACCTATAATAGACATGATTATTTTAGAGTTAACAACAGTGAAGACTCATTAAGAAAAGGACTCAAGAGACAGCTAGTATTTTTTTGCAATATGGGAATAAGAAGCAAGAAGAGGCACATGTGGAAAAGCAGGACTGACAGGTCTTTTTTACAAAGGTCTGTTTTCATTACTGCATTTGATTTCTAGATATATTTATGGCTAACATCACTGGAGAGTCACTTAAAAATATTAATCTCTATCTCCCATTCTGTATATGCCTATTTTATTTTGATATTTAAATGGCAGCAAGTTTTGGCTGCAACTTTAGCAAGACACCACATATTTGTTGGAGCTACTTGGGCTTAAAATGAGCAAATGTCTTTATGAAGCCTATATGGTAACAGGGTAAATATTGCTACAGCATATGCATGCTGTATGTACTGTGTATGTTCTTCAGAAGGAAATAACATTTCTGTTGTCTGTATAGCAGCTGTCATGATCAACGAAACTTAAAATAAGCTTTGTAAATCCTCAGTATGCCACTACTGGCGTATTTGGCCAAGGGTGTCAGTGATCAAATGATCCCATGTGTCACTAGCAGTTCTGCTGTGGGAAAGATTAGAGAGTAGGAAATTCAGTGTGGATCTGTCTTTTGCCCATGTGTCTGAAGACATGTCCCCCTTTTCTAGCACAGGAAAATATTCTGGCAAGGCAGGTAAAAATCAGTTAGGAATGTGGGCAACTTTTCATTTTTAATATTTGGTAGTTGCTGGACAGAACTTTTTGAAGATCCCCACAAAGGTATCTGTGACTAAAATTGGATGCTTAGGTTAGAAGCTTGTAGATCTCTGTTGCTTAGTTGGTGAAAATTTCTATTGAATTGAGAAAGATGTGTAGCTAACCTCCTTAGCAGTGTCTGGATGCATCTCTGAACTTCAAGTACCAAATTGTATTTTATGGTTTTGTGACCTGCCTGACTTCCATTAGGGAGTGAACAGAAGCATCTAAATCCATTGCAATATTCTTAAATGGAAAGATGCCCTTAGGAATCCCTCCTGTTGTGTACAAAAGTACAATTATGTGGTTAACATTTTGAAATGTAAGTGAATGGCTACCACTCTGTCTGTACTTTTAGATTAGTATTGTATAAAATGTTAGCCACATTCTCAGTCTCCAGAACAGTGCATTTTGCACTTCTGATACTCCAGAATAATATGGCTTCTTTCTGACCGCATAATCACCTATAGATGTCTTCAGCCAGCTTTCTAGATACTTTAACATTATATCATTTATCAGGTAAGATAATTAAAAATAAGAAATAGAAAGTTTCTGAAGGTCCGTTCCCAACTTAAAAGACAAAGATCAGAAAATTTAAAGCGGCAAATGTAACTAATAAAACTGGTTTTGCCTACATTTGTACAGAAAAACTGAAGTGAGAGTATTAAGTTTTGCACATTGCCTTGCATGCATTTTTAAGATGCACCTTATAGAGACGTTCTCTTAATTTCCATTGAATAGACGGACTACATGATGTGTGTCTACAATTCCATAGCTTCTTGTTGGACATTCACTGCTTGTCTGCAGGCAGCAGAGAGGCTAAATAAAATTGATGAGGGAAAATGTCTTTTGGATTGGGGGAAGGGAGGGTTAGAGGCAAGATTAAGGTGAGTAAAGGCTTCTTAACATATTTTCATTTATTTCACCATAGTATCTTTTTTAACTGCATACACTTCAAAGTGCGAAATTGGAATTACCAATATCACTGCTTTGTAGTGAATGCATTGCAAGATTCTTAAATAATTAAATTATGCAAGTTCTTAAAATGGAGTGTAATTAGCCATTAATGAGCTAAATCTGTTGCTATGCAGTGTTGATATACTACATGCAGACTATCCTTAGTTTTACAGGATTTGGTTTAATTCTAAATGCATATGTGTGGTAAAAATCAACTGTTGTATATCTTGTAAGGTAATCGCTAAACTAGCTAGTAAGTGACATGACCTATCAAGTATTTAATTTTAGTATAATAAATTACAGATTTGTCAATGACTCAGTTTTCTGCTTCTGTTTAATGAGAAGAATGCTTTTGGTTTAGAAGTATGGTAAGGAAAGGTTTGCTACTAACAGGGATTAATAAATTTAAAAATGATATGCCTGGCACATGAATGGCAGTTTTTGACTTATAAACTCAGTTCATTCATACTACGTGAGATCTGCATGAAAGACATTGTCATCTAATGGCCATTGGATATATAAACAACTATGTTATACTGCATTTTGTTCTTAGTGAGATAATTCTAAATATCAGAGGCTATTTTCTCAATTAACACTAACAACTAAAAGCTTACTTTTTAAAGTGCTTACATGTAAATTATAAGGAATGAATGGAACATGATGCCCTGTGAGGAGGTCAAGGCAGATGCACGTTAAAGACACTGCAAAGAAATTTACATTTCTGCATTTGGACTAAATTCCCTAATACTGAACCAAGCTGATGTCTTATTAGAATCAATGAACAATTCCCACCCCTGAAAACCTTTAGGGTTATGTACCTTGCAGGATTAAACCAACCAATAATGGAAGCTTCTTTTGATTTTTCGCAAAAAACAATCTTTAATAAGCAACAGCAAAATAGGAACAGGATCATAGACTATTTCATTACAAAAACATGCATTTTCCTAATGTTGGCACTTTCGCAAAAATACAGTTAACCTTAGTTAAGCAAATACCATGTGTTTAAAACTGTGGTTAACCTGAATGAATTGTAGGAGTTTGCTCCACAAGCCAGTCATTGAAAGTTCTATGGTTTACAACGCTGCCTTCAGTGATCTAGTTAAGGATATTGCAAAGATTAGGAGCTTTTTAGACTGGTGTACTCTGTTTTGTTGTTTTTTACCTCATTTTCTTTATTCTCCATGGGTCAAATTCCTTTCCTAGTGAAGTGCTGAATGTTTGCTTTAGTCAGTCGTACAAACTAGTTCCCAAAGTGAAATGCTGATCTTAAGACTACATCATTTAATTTTTGCAAGAACTCTCCTGACCTTGTAGTGAAATACACAGTATATAATAAGAACGTACCAATACTTCACACTCAGATAACTTTGTCTGATGTAATCATATTCTGTCTTTATAGTGCATTGTCATGACTAAATCTCCGTGACGCTGAGCAGAGAATGATGCTAGTGTTTCAGCAATTGCCATTTATTCTTCTTTCTTTGTATTGAAATTAGAATAGCATTATGGGCTAGTGCACAGCAAATATTCCTCATCAGAGGTGAAGGAGAAAAAACCCAGTGTGATCTGTTTTCTTTTGTTCCTTTCCTGAAATACAGGAAATTCAATTTAAACATAAGACTTTTCTTGTTGGATTTTCTTGTTTTCTTTTTTAAACGATGAGGGCGGTCAGGCACTTGCACAGGTTGCCCAGTGAAGTTGTGGGGTCTCTGTCCTTGGAGATGTTTGAAACCTGATTGGACATGGCCCTGCTATAGTTGACTCTACTCTGAGCAGGATAGTAAAGAGGTACTTTCCAACCTCAGCTGTTCTCTGATTCTCCAGTTAGAATGAACATCTGTGAAATTAGTGGAGATAGAAGTGATTAGGAAGAATTTAATTTTATTTTGTTAAAGGCATCAGTCCACCTAAGAGATTGAACATTTCAAAATGCAAATGTAAGTTCAGCTTTTTAGCAAAGAGGAGAGAATAATACTCAGCATTTCATCATTCCAAAATATCCTTGGTGATACATGCTCACAGGCGTGCTGTGACTGGTTCACTCACTTCAACGTAAGTAGCCAAATGAGGAAAAATTAAAAAAGATTATGAAAGAGAAGAACATGGAAACTTCTT
>NW_010549605.1:0-8917 GCF_000687285.1 Phaethon lepturus | reverse complement strand
AATTAAGATTTCCAAAATAAGTTTTAGGCCAGACAGTAAAGAGATTATTTGATATGTACAAATAGTGTAGAGAATTATATGACTGGTTCAGGAAAGTTCAAGAATTTGCATAAATAGGAGATATGCAATGGAATGAAAAGCTAAAAATACAGGTTTATGAAAGGATTGTTGTTTCAATCAATGAATAATTCACTTCAGAGAAGAGAGGCTCAGGATGCTAAGATATTTTTTATGTTCTATTTTTCTGTAGTATTATTTAAATTACTAATAAGCACATAGATAATGTGTGATAGTCAAAGCGAGGTCTGATTTGTGAGTACAGAATAGTTCTCAGTGTGTGTTATGCTTCCTAACTTCCATAATCATCTTCATGCAGGAACTTTCCTGCTCTAGGAGGGGGTAATATAGTCTCCCTGCTCTAGACAACCATTTGTATTTGATTAGGATGGGCTACCAAGTCCATCCTGTCCCTAAGAATTTGGTATTTCATGTGAGGGTTGAAAATATATGGTGGCCATACATTTGCTGGATAAATTTCTCCTGTCTACAGTGGAGGTAAAACTGCTGTGCTGCTAGTTTTACTTGTATTGTATTGTTGCTGCTTCAAATACAGTCAAAGTCACACAGAATAACAAATTGAATTCTTTTCAATATGTTCTTAAAATAATTATTGTAATTAATCAATTAACAGTTTTAAAGCTTTTCCAGAGGCTCCAGTGAAAGTGTAAAAGTAGTGTGCAAACTATTCTCATTCAAGTATTTAGTAATGATTGTTACTTAAGTAAAAAAATCTTCAAACTCTTAGAAACTGGTAAATTAGCTATTTTCTTGGCAGTGTTTGCAAAACACACACACTGTAAAATGACTTGTTTTTCAATTTATGTTAAACTGGTAGCAAAAATACATATGGTTACTTTCAGTGCTGAAGATGTGCTGCTGTGTGTTGATCATCCTTTAGTGCATTTTGAATGATAGTCTGTGGGGACCAGTGAAGACCTCCAATTAATTATTACTGGAGAACATGAAATCATAAACAAAATTCCTTGTAATAAATTTTTAAAATGAGATTGCATGTTTTATTTACGGTACTGGTCCATTTTGGGGCTTTAAATCTATGAACGAAAACAAACATGCTTTTTATCAAACTGAAGTAAAAAAATATCAATAGTATTTCTTTCTTATCAAAGTAGGACACAATATATGAACTGGACTTCTAAATAACTGCAGGGAGAAAAACAAGGGAAAAAGAAGAAAAGATTTACTTTTCTTTAATTCACAGAAAGTGATTGAGAATATATATAAACAATATGGAAAACAGCAAATGTGTCCAAGCATAATGATGATTATTAATCATTAAGGTAGCTGATATGATGGAATTATTTTATACGAAGTGTTTCTTAAAGACAGAAGTATTAACTCTCGTAATTATCACATATATTTATAGCAGAAATTAGCAGGTTTTGTTTTAGACAGAGGAGCAGCAATGTTGAGGATATGCGGTAGCTTCAAATACTTTTGGAAACAAAATCCTGCTACAAACATACAGCTAACGGTGCTTCTTGTGCCCTTGTCCAGTTCATATGGACTATCATAGCTGAAACTACAAAACAAAGAAGGAAATATGATCAAATAATAAAATAAGAGCTGATAATGACCCAAATCTTTCACTAGAGTCTTGTATCTCTTTTTTTTATTCTTACTCTCATTTGTCTTTTAGATCACAGATTCAATCCACCTGTCTGGAAAATGCAAAGTATACAATAGATACACTGCAGTTTAACGGATAAATATTTATAGATTATATTAAGGGCGTCTTTCATTGAAATGTGTGGAAATTCTATAGTCTGTTTTTTCTTACCATTGAAAATAATTTTCACCATCTTAACTCTGACTCTAACAAATTAACCTACATCTTCATAGGACATGGATATCTCAAAATTTGTTTCTGGCTCTGGGAGTTGTGTCATCAAACCACGATAGCAAAACGTGTTTCAAGCAAAAAACTTTATGAGAGTGATAAGTGTCTACTGGAGCCTGCAGAAGTTTTGGGGAGCTTATTCCAGATGTATCTACAGCTCTTGCAACCTGGAAACTGCTGGTCCAAATGGACCCAGTAATTCTTCATCCAAGGATTATTGGGGCTCTTTTCCTAATACCATCAATTTTTGCGCTAGCCAGATAGACAGCTGTGTCCATGACCTGTATAGCTGCCTCTCTCTTTATTCAGATGGAATTATAAACTTGTAGCATAGTACCAGGGCAATGCTGTATGTCAGCTGAGTTTTCTTACGTTCTTAAATTCCGTTAATCTCCCTGAGATGATACAATTCCATCTAATTTATACAGTCATTTCCTCCTCATTGGAAAAGACATCATCAAATCACTTCCCAATTTCCCATAATTTTCTCCTAAGTGCTGTCTTACTCTTATGGAGCCTGTTATGTCTTTTAGTCTCTTAGTTCCTGGATCGCAAACCAGTAGGAAAGCACAGTGCAGAAATTAAATTTTCTTGGCTCTCCCTGAGGATGGGATACGCGTTGCTGGAACATCTCTTATGAAATCATTACTCATCACCAAAAATATCTTCCTTCTCCTCCAGCTCATGATTTCACTTTTGTTCCAAGAATGAGAGGAGTGGGCTACATGGAACCTTATTACTATGTGGCTGCACCATGTTTGACAGTGGTCAACTCAGTCATCATTTTTCATATTTGTTGAAGACACATGCATGTTTCTAGTTTTAGGTGATATTGTTCAGATCACCGCACCACTGGAAGTTCAACACATGTCGCTGTCATTTTTTACACAGTGCTATGAATGTGCTCGAGAAAGTGCAACAAAAGTACTAATTCAGAATCTGAAGAGGCACTGATAACAAGCCAAGTTTATCAACATTTAGACCTTTAATACACAGAAATTCAAATATCCCCTTAGGTGTTTAGGAAGAAAGCCAGTCACAATGGTCTTATCTCCGGGCCTGAAAAATGGGGCCTTTGATGTACTCACTCTCAGTTTACTCTGTGTTTTTATTTAACAAAGGGATTTGTAGCATAGCATTGCTACTGCACGAGTAAAAAGATACATATACAGAGGAATAAAAAAGTCCCTTCAATGTGGAAAGAGGGATAGAACATATTATTAACTCCTAATACATCCAGGAACAACATAATCTGTGGAAAAATAGATTATGCTTATGTATGAAGAAAAGCAAAACATACTTTCAGGTTTCCATACAGAACAATGCAGCATAGAGTTATCTGTCACTTTTTAAGCATAAGGTTACTAGTCACCATTTGCATGATAGTTTATGGAAGGTTTTACAAGATCTTGGGCAACACAAGATTCTTCCCAAAAGAAATTCCATTTTGAATCAATGCTAGGATTCCATGAGTGTATAGAATAGTGGAAAGGACTCCATATAAGAGGACGTGGTAATGAGCTCAAGCCTGAACTTCATAGTTAGAGTCGTCTTACATAACTTTAGTTGTCTAACGGTTACTTGTCGCACATAAACTCTTCTTCTGGGTTCCTTTTACAGTTGAGGGAGAGGAAATAGGCACCTACAGAGAGGAAAGACTTCCAACTGTATTAGACAGCGATTTTGTGGATAAATCATCTGCTGGGTCAATCAAGACAACTGAATTGGAAAACTAATATTTTGATGTCTAAAGATACTTAAAGTGTTTATAGAAAGTGTGTGTACTCATACCTTTATTTGAAAGTAACGGAAGAGCAGTTTCGGACTCTGTATCCTTGAAGATTTTCAAAAGCTGATGAGATGAGTCCTAAGAAATCAGATTTAGCTTTGAACTTAGCCCTCCCTTGAGCAGGTGATTAGACTAGATGGCCTCCATAGGGCCTTGCTAATGTAAATAATTTTACAGTTCAATGAATTCCATTGTGGTACTTAATTTCCATTCTTCCTTTGATAAATATAAAATCTAAGAATTAAGTAATAATACCTGCAGGCTGTCTTCTGTGCTATTGCTTTGAAATGTTTAGAGTTACCCTATCCACAATGAGTAATTGTTTTTGTTATTTTCTTGTACCATATCTATGTGTGCAGAATTTTAAGATGTCCGTGGAAAATAACTGAGATAAGGCCAGAAGGATTTATTAGGGTAAACTTCACTTGCTGAATAATCTACTCACCTTATAGTCTAACAGTGTTTCAACCAAATCTAGAAATTGGAAGCCTAATAGAAAATTTTTCAAAGATCTCTTAAGTAATAACATTCTTGTGGGATAAAAGTATTTTTGTTACAAATAGAGTGTTTCTACTTTCTCTTTGTCTTGGTTTTGCAATGCATACCATCTCTTTTCTTTCTCCTTCCACTATTTTGAAATAATTCCCCTCATATGTTGCTTGTGCTTTATTCAGTTTCTTGTGATTTTTTTCTTTTCCCCTCAGCTGGTGTTTCTGTGACACTCACCTACAACAGCTTCCGAACTTCTCTCAACATTCACTTGGTGAGTAAACTTTCTTGCTATCACCCAAGGTCCAGTACCGTAGTTTCACTTTGGTGTTCCTCCCTTTGCCCTATCGCTAAGGTCCTTTCTCATTTTGAAGACAACATGGCCATAGCTCAGCTGCTCTTCCTTCTTAATCTAGTTTTCTTGTTTCTTTCTGATCTCTGTTCCTCAAAATCTAAAGAAGTTATGTCTTTATTCTCACAAGCTCTCACCAGAGGAAAACTGACTATGTCAAGTTTTGAGTGTTTATTATTTTTAATAACTAATAGAGCTTGTAAGCATGCTACTGGTGGTACTAAACATCATGTGAACTTGTCAGGACTGAACCTTTCAGGTCAGTATTTTCTGATTTAGTAGTTGAAGATGAATCTTTTTGAATCTCTTTATAAGTTCAGTTTCCGATATGCTTCCAAAATTCACATTGAAAATAGTTAATACTAAAAAGCTTTGACAACTATTTTAAAATTAATATTTTTAGTTATGGTTTTGGATGGTGGGAGAAATGATAAGGTGGAAAAAATATTCCTTTGTGGTAAATGTTTGTTTTATAAAAGTAAGTAAATAAAATATTCCTGAAATACTTAGCCATCAGTATTTGAAGGCCTGTGGCAGCATCTGAAAGACAAAAAAAGAAATAATTGATTAGTGGATTTTGTTTGATCTGCTCAGGGATCTAAGGGACAAATGCTGTCTACAGGGATGAAAGGGTGGAGAACTGCTCTCCATACTGCCTCAGTTATCTGGTGATTCATATGCTCTTGCTGTATGTTAGAGGTGATTGTACCTGACCCTCTGTCATGCTTGAGGGGGGAAAAAAAAAATCGGTGTACTGTGTTGCAATTCTGAAAGGTTTCTCATTAATCAGATATGAAAAATGTAATTTAAAGTGTGTAAGACGGAATACTGAATCTGTTTCTTTGGTTTGTAAGCAGTATTGTCTTTAATTGTCCATGACATAATTGTGGCTCCATTTTTTTTTAACAAATAATGCATGTGTTTAATTTCAAGCATGGGAATGTACTGAGGACCAAAACCACCTAAGTACCTGTTAGTCTGATGTGTTGGTCATACATTTAAATCCTAAATGACAAACGTGTGTGTTCTGCTTCAGTTCTGCTTATTCCTAAATTCTTTGGGGGGGGGCAGGGGGGAAGATGGCTGAATTTTGAAGCGTTGCAATAGTATAAAGTTATAAAGTACTGAAATTGAGTAAGGAATAATTGCATCAATATCATCCCCTTCCTACAAATGGAATGTCTAGGATTTGGTTTTGGGATATCCTAATACACCATAGCGAGCTACACATACATTTTATATATTGTATGACGATATAACATTTATGTCTTATGTTCTCTCTGTAGATATTATTGTTTTGTTTTGGTATATTTTTGTAGAAGGCATATTCACTAACTGATATATTTAAAATCTTTTTTTTTTTTTTTTAAAGCAACTGATCCCTCAGGTCTGAATGCCTAATTAAGTTCACAATTATGTGAATACATATACACTACATTAGTATGAATCGGTGTATCACGTGGTGCTTTTACTATAACTTAACTCCATTTCCATTTAATTTAGAAGTTACTGGGTTAGTTTTCTCACTTGGAATACAAAAAATGTGTAATTTAACTCAGTGCCTAAATATGGCAAACATTTCTTTAGCCACTCCTCCAGAAGATAAAAATGTCTATGAGGGCTGTGTGTGGAATGACTGACTGACTAGGTTCTGGAGGCCAACAGTGATCATATATTGTTTTTCTCTGGATGAGGAAAAAAATACTATCTGTATGTGCATCCTTGCCATCTTCATCTGTTTTGTCCTCACATCTTTCCAAATATGTGGGATCCATGGTCTAAATGAGGCCAGTATGTGGCCATGGTCACTGCCAAGAGGAATTTCATGTAGTTCCTAACAGGGCCTGGGACATACTTCAAGAAAAACACGTTTACTTAAACAGATGTTTCTGAAGATGAAGAGCACTTCCTGAATGGGCTAGGACAGACAAAGGGTATGAGATTCATAATAGAGGGGATTCCCCCCCGCCCCAGTTAGTCCTTGTGTTTAAAGGAATTTCACATTTTTGAGGTAGAGGGAAGATGAATGCTGATGTTAAGTACAAATCATGTGCGACATTTATTTGGTAAAAGCAGTGAGAATTTGTTATATTTTTCTTTTGGAGATGGAGTTATTCTGGAATTCAGACTCAAAACCTACCAACTATTTAAACTATATTATTAATTTACTATAGATAGTGTTAACATTAGAATTGCATAGTAAATAACAGAAGTTCACACCCATGTCCTACAGCTGGTCCCACAGAAGTGGGACATTCTAATTGTTTTCAAAAGAGCAGTCTTATTGCCTGAATTAGTAGGTGACTTAGGTATATCAGATATTATGAATAATTGTATACATATCTATTTCCATGATTTTGTCATATATGCCTTTGATGATTGAAGACACAATGAACAACAAACACGGGAAAGAATTTCAAATTTCAATTCAAAGAATTTAGAAATTAAGCAATAGGTAACAGTCACATTTCCTCCAAAAGTTCCTATTCAAAAAATCCTAATTTTTTTACTATTCTTAGCTTCCATGTCTCTTCCTCCTTCTCTATATAAAAGAAAAAATATTTTTAACTTATTTTTATTAGTGCTATTCTTCTGACACTAGACAGAATACTTACAAGCCAGAGTTTCATGGGTCCAAATTTATTTCTGATATACTCTAAGCTGCTACTTATTCTTTCCATTTGTAACTTGAGATGGTTGTGTGCCTGTGCCACCACACTTTATAGTGAGAAAAAAGCTTTTTTTCAAAGCTTTATAGTGAAGGACCAAAAAGCTTTGGGTATCTGTGAATCACTAGTCTTTCTTAAAGATCTCCTACTATTTACAACAAAAAGCTGAGTTTCCATATTTCATTGATTTTGATTGGCAGGAAATAGTTCTAGTCCTTCAAGTCATTACCTGATGAGAATTTTAAGCCAACATTAGTGGCACAGCTGTCAAGGAAGGTGTTATCACATCCCATATCCATGATCCCATCCTCATGTTAGCTTCTCCTTTATGTTAGCATAGCCTTTTTCTGTGACCCTAGGATAATCTATATAATGAAATTGAACCAATTAAAATTATCCTAGAATCATAGGATGGTTTGGATTGTAAGGGACCTGAAAGATCATGTAGTCTAACCCTGCTGCGAAGGGCAGGGACATCTTCAACTAGATCAGGTTGCTTAAAGCTTCATCCAACCTGACCTTGAATGCTTCCAGGAATGGGGCATCCACAACTTCTCTGGTCACCCTATTCCGGCATCTCATCACCCTCATAGTGAAGAATTTCTTCCTTATATTTAGTTTGAATCTACCCTCTTTCAGCTTAAAAACCCCTTGTCCTATCACTAGACTCCCTGAAAAAGACTCCCTCCCCAGCTTTCTTATAATCCCCTTTAACTACTGGAAAGCTGCTGTAAGGTCTCCCCAGAGCCTTCTCTTCTCCAGGATAAACAACCCCAGCTCTCTCAGCCTGTACTCACAGGAGATGTGTTCTAGCCCTCTGATCTTTTTGTGGCCCTCCTCTGGACCTGCTCCAACAGATCCATGTCTTTTTGGTGCTGAGGGCTCCAGATCTGTACACAGTACTACAGGTGGGGTCCCACCAGAGCAGAGTAGAAGGGCAGAATCACCTCCCTTGACGTGCTGGCCACGCTTCTTCTGATGCAGCCCAGGATATGGTTGGCCTTGTGGGCTGCAAGCTCACATTGCTGGCTCATACTCAAGTTTTTCATCCACCAGTACCCCCAAGTCTTTCTCCACAGGGCAGCTCTTGATACCTTCTTCTGCCAGCCTGTTATCCATGTTTGGGATTGCCCCAGCCCAGGTGCAGGACCTTGCACTTGGCCTTACTTATATCCTCACAAGATTCACATAGGCCCACTTCAGGAGTGTCAACCACATCATTCAGCTTCAAGTCATCTGTGAATTTGTTGAGGGTGCATTTGATCCCACAGTCTATGTCATTGACGATATTAAACAGTACTGGTCCCAGTAGGACCCCTCAGGGACACCTATTGTCACCGATCTCCATCTGGACATCAAGCCATTGACCACTACCCTCTGGATGTGACCATCCAACCAATTCTTCATCCACTGAACAGTCCGCCCATCAAATCCATATCTTTCCAATTGAGAGAGAATAATATTGTGGGGGACTGTGTCAAAGGCCCTACAGAATTCTAGATAGGCAACACCTGTAGCTCTTCCCTTGTCCATTGATGTAGTCACTCCATCATAGAAGGCCACTAGATTGGTCAGGCAGGACTTGTCCTTGGTGAAGCCATGCTGGCTGTCTCGAATCACCTCCCTGCCCTCCGTGTGCTATAGTTTCTAGAAGGATCTGTTCCATGATTTCCCAGGCACAGAAGTGAGGCTGACAGGTA
>NW_010549604.1:30129-40019 GCF_000687285.1 Phaethon lepturus | reverse complement strand
TGGAAGCAGGGACAGGTATCCCAGGAAGAGTGCAGGGACGCTGCCCATTTGTGTAGGGATGGAGTCAGGAAGGCCAAGGTGCAGCTGCGGCTGAACTTGGCAAGGGATGCAAAGAATAAGAAGGGCTTCTACAAGTATGTCAGCTAGAAACCGAAGGTCAAGAAAAATGTATCCCCCTTGATGAGCAAGACTGGCAAACTGCTGGCAATGGAGGAGGAGAAGACTGAGATATTCAGTGACTTCTTTGCCTCAGCCTTCATTGGCAAGTGTCTCTTCCCACACCTCTCGAGGGGATGGGCTGCAATATGGGGACTGGAGGGGCAAAGTCCCTCCCACTGTAAGAGAAGATCAAGTTCGAGACCACCTGAGGAACCTGAACAAACACAAGTTTATGGGACCTGTTGAGATGCATCCCAGAGTTCTGAGGCAAATAGCTGATGTAGTTGCCAAGCCGCTCTCCATGATATTTTAAAAGCCTGTCAGTCAGGTGAAGCCCCTGGACAATGGAAAAAGGGAAACATTGCACTCATTTTTAAAAAATGTAAAAAGGAGGACCCTGGGAACAAACGGTCCATCAGCCTCACCTCTGTGCCTGGGAAGACCATGGAACAGATCCTCCTAGAAGCTCTGCTGAGGCACATGGATGACAGGGAAGTGATTCAAGACAGCCAGCATGGGTTCTTCAAGGGCAAATCCTGCCTGACCAACCTAATGGCCTTCTATGATGGTGTGACCATATCAGTGGACAAGGGAAGAGCTATGGATGTCATCTATCTGGACTTCTGTCAGGCCTTTGACACAGTCCTCCACAACATCCTTCTCTCTATGTTTTCAAGAGATATGGAGTTGATGGGTGGACTGTTGGGTGGATGAGGAATTGGTTGGATGGTCACATCTGGAGGGTAGTGGTCAACAGTTCAACATCCAGATGGATATCAATGATGAGCGGTGTCCCTCAGGGGTCTGTACTGGGACTGGTACTCTTTAATATCTTCATCAATGACATAGACAGTGGGATCAAGTGCACCCTCAGCAAGTTTGCAGACAACACCAAGCTGAGTGGTGCTGTTGACACGCCTTAGGGATGGGATGCCACTCAGAGGGACCTGCACAAGCTCAAGGAATGGGATTATGTGAACCTCATGAGGTCCAACAAGGCCAAGTGCAGGGTCCTGCACCTGGGTCGGGGCAACCCTTGGTACCAGTACATGCTGGGGGATGAAGGGATCAAGAGCAGCCCTGCTGAGAAGGACTTGGGGGTACTGCTGAATGAAAAGCTGGACATGAGCCGGCAATGTGCACTCACAGCCCAGAAGGCCAGCTGTCTCCTGGGCTACATCCAAAGAAGCATGACCAGCAGGTTGAGGGAGGTGATTCTGCCCCTCAACTCTGCTCTGGTGAGACCCCACCTGGAGTCCTGTGTGCAGCTCTGGAGCCCTCAGCACAGGGAAGACATGGGCCTGTTGGAGCTGGTCCAGAGGAGGGCCACCAAAATGAGCGGAGGGATGGAACACCTCTCCTATGAGGACAGGCTGAGAGAGTTGGGGTTGTTCAGCCTGGAGAAGAAAAGGCTCCTAGGGGACCTTCTTGGAGCCTTCCAGTACTTAAAAAGGCCTACAAGAAAGACGGGAACAGACTTTTTAGCAGGGCCTGTTGCAATTGGGCAAGGGGTAGTGGGTTTTAACTGAGAGAGAATAGATTTAGACTAGCTATAAGGAAGGAATTTTTCACAATGAGGGTGGTGAAACCCTGGTACAGGTTGCCCAGAGAGGTGGTAGATGCCCCATCCCTGGAAACATTCCAGGTCAGGTTGGATGGGGCTCTGAGCAACCTGATCTAGTTGAAGGTGTCCCTGCTCATTGCAGAGGGGTTGGACTAGATGACCTTTAAAGGTCCCTTCCAACCCAAACCACACTATGATTCTATGATTCTTGAGGTGCCATGTGACGTTCTGAGTGGATAGGTGGCTTTTGGAGTAGAGAGATTCTCATCTACTCAGAAGGTAGTTCAAGCAAGTGTCATGCCATGTAGTTTGTCTAAGCCAGCCATTACAGTGTAATCCATTGGCACATTCTTTTGACAGTCGATTGATTTTTTACATATATCAGTGTTTTGTTCTCTCAAAAGCCAGCAACACTGGGATGAGGTCCTAAGGGTCTGTCAGGCAGAAAGCAGCATCTGTGAAAACATATAAACTTAAAATATACATAAAATGTTTTTTCTGTATTCTTACACAGAACAATCAAATACTTGGTATTCAAATACCATCTAAGGAGGACTTGGCACTCAGCTCAGACAAGCTACAATCATTTACCTGTAAGTCAGACGTTAATGGTATATGCTAAGATTATAATGCTCACTTTCCATTTGCACTTGCCATTCACTCTTGCCATTTCTACCTTTCTCATTTTCCCTAAGTTACAGTCATAATTATTTCTATGATGCATTCTGTGTGGTTCATCAGCCTCTATTCCCACTCCCTGCAGTCCATCCCTCCCCTGTTACTGTAAGAAGGTACAGCAGAAGTGAGAATGACCTGTTGTTACAGGGGTAGATTCTGAACTAATGTTCAAATGTAGATTCTGAACTAATTGTTCAATCTACTGGTCATTACAGAATTAATACCCTAATATTTTCAGTTTCCTTCAAATTAATAGTGTTCTCAGTGGTCGTCTCAACTTTTTTTGAATTTTTGGATTTGAAAAGTGATGGGATCCACAAGTTACCATGCTGCATACAGATATACAGAAATAAGAATTATGGGGTATTATGGCTACATAATTATTACTAGTATTTGCAGCAGCATCAGAGGTTATACTAACAAAGGAAACAGGCTATGCATCATGTTCTAGCTCTGAAACTGCTTACACTTTAGCCTCTCTTCCTTCAAAGAGACATGACCTTGTCCAACCTACTGGTTCAAAATGGCCACTAGTATATGAACATGCTAATGCAGACTAAATGTCTGAGAGACAGGTTATTTCTACTCTAGGCAGAGCTAGACGGTACCATTCAGGGACCTGACTGGACCAGACTCTTGTTACATACGGAAAAATATTGAGCAAACAGAAGCTCCATACCTCCATACCTTTCACATAACTGTGAAAGAGTTCACAGTTTTCACATGTGACTACATGAGCAAGGTACCCCAGAATATCCTAAGATCTGATTTATTGCATGTCAAGGGTTCTTCAGGAATCTCTGAATGAAGTTGTATGAGAAAAATGCACACTTGCAGATGCTGAAAAATGCTATAGTCTACAGGCTATCTATCTCACCATAACCTGCTTGTTCTCACAAGTGAAGACAGGAAATTACACGTAGATAAAATAGATAGGTAGATAGGACTACAGAAATGGTACAGTGCTGATCACCATAATAAGCTATGGTCTCAGTTGATGCACCTGATCATTGCATTTCATTTCTTTAGAAAAATGAAAACAGAAAAAGGGAGAATTCTGGGGAAGTTGCTATCTATATAAGAAAAGTATCTTCCAAGTGTGAGAGAGCGCTAGCATTTGGGACTGCACAAAGATGCTTACTTGAAAACATAGCATGAAAGCAAAAAGTATCAGCACCATTGACAAACCAAAGAGAGAATCGTCTTAAAAATTTTGAAATTGATATGTTAGCCTACTGAAAGGCTTACAATTAAATGCTAGTAAATGCTAGTACTATTAAATGATGTGCTAGGTTGTCCACAAAGGGCATGAATGTAGCAAAAGCAGACTTACATGAATTAGTTGATACAGAGAATTAGAAATAGAACGACAGGATATGGCCAGGAATAGATATAAACATGTTCACTACAGAATAACATCAGTACATTTTCTTTTTCATTTTGCTACTTTTTACATATTTACACAGGTTGAACACAGATATATATACCTGTATGTATATAAATATATACACACACAAAATATAATATGTAAGGCACAGACAGATGCATGTAGAAACACACGAGAGACATGAAGTTTTTAAAAATGAATGCCAATCTTGTACTTGGTAGTGTATATAAAGTTCTCCTACATTTTGGCAAAAGCTATGTATCTGAAGATAGAATTCAGTTACAATTTCCATAGCACCTCACAAGCCCATATTTTGTAAGTAATGCAATTCTTCAAAACATCATCATACATTTTTAAAAGATTTTTTCTTACCCTGTACATAAAATTCTGCAAAAGTAGCATCTGAAATGTTTACATTTATTTGGGAATGTTTTTCACACTACAGTTGTCACAAGGTCCTGATTATATATTCTCACTGCATTTCTAGACTATTGGGCTTTTCTAATTCTGTACAAGTACTTTACAGACTGTACTGAATACTAAACAGAATCATACTCAAAAAATCACAATTTTAGCTCCATCAAAGTAGGCTCCTTGGGACTTTTTCCTTGATAGTTTGGTTCTTGTTCATTATTTGTTCATGAAAAAAAAATTTTACACATGACAGCTGGAGCTGTCTCTATGAAACATTTTGGTTAGAAAATGGAAACAGAAAGTTGGCTAGGGAAATTGCATGGAGGACCACAACCCTAAGTCCTGAAGTTACAGGTACAGAGAAAACCATATTCTGCTGAAGAGCAAATATTCTTCTCTAAGACCATATACCAAATCATTTCATTTCTACTAGGTCACTTTTTTTTTTTTTTAATTAGTCACTCTGTATTAAAGAACATTAGCTTGAAAGTCTTTTAATGATGTACCCCAAGGAACAAATATCTTCAAACTGAGAATTAAAATATACAGTATGCATATGAGACTGTAACAAGGAATTTTTGTCCTATTTTTACATGACAGCAAGCTACAGATTTTAAAGTGAAAATTAGAAGTGAAACAGAATTGTATGTAGGCATTGGGCCAAAACTGAACTGTGAAAATTTCAACTCTTGTGTAGGTTGCAAGATTACTTCTCGTGATGGTGTGATTTTAGGATTTGATGCTTTCCCCTCACTGTTACCGTAATCTTTATTTCAAGAGACAATTAATTTATCAAGGTAGTGTTTGCTCTAACATTCTTATCGTTGCAAAGGATTTCTTGTGTTAATAGAATACCACCTGGCAATACTGATCTGCTGAGAGTTCAGATTTACCTTTGCCTTTTTACAGGATTTTGTCCTGTTTTGTTTTACCATTTTCTTACCTTTGTTCTGGGCGATTCCTTTCCAGGTCAACTGTCAGTCACACACAGGTCATCACCAGAAAACAGAAATAAAAATTCAAAGACAATGATTGTACTAGAAAGATGAAAAGCTAGAAAACTTTCACAAAATTAAGCTGGAAGTAATTATATTATTTCCTCTGCAGAGGGATCTGGACAGGCTGGATCAATGGGCTGAGGTCAACTGTATGAGGTTTAATAAGGCCAAGTGCAGGGTCCTGCACTTCAGTCACAACAACCCCATGCAACGCTACAGGCTTGGGGAGGAGTGGCTGGAGAGCTGCCCGGCAGAGAAGGACCTGGGGGTGCTGGTTGACAGCCGGCTGAACATGAGCCGGCAGTGTGCTCAGGTGGCCAAGAAGGCCAACAGCGTCCTGGTCTGTACAAGAACTAGTGTGGCCAGCAAGAGTAGGGAAGTGATCGTGCCCCTGTACCCGGCACTGGTGAGGCCACACCTTGAATATGGTGTTTAGTTCTGGGCCCCTCATTACAACAAGGACACTGAGGTGCTGGAGCATGTCCAGAGAAGGACAACAAAGCTGGGGAAGAGTCTGGAGGACAAGTCTTATGAGGAGCAGCTGAGGGAACTGCAGTTGGAGAAGTCTGGAGAAGAGGAGGCTGAGAGGAGACCTTATCGCTCTCTACAACTACCTGAAAGGGGGCTGTGGTGAGGTGGATGTTGGTCTCTTCTCCCAGGGAACTAGTGTTAGAACGAGAGGAATTGACCTCAAGTGGCACTAGGGGAGGTTTAGGTTGGATATTAGGAAAAATTTCTTCACTGGGAGGGTGGTCAAACATTGGAACAGGCTGCCCAGGGAGGTGGTGGAGTCACCATCACTGGACGTATTCAAAAAAGGTGTGGATGTGGCACTTCAGGATATGGGTTAGTGGGCATGGTGGAGTTGGGTTGATGGTTGAAATTGTTGATCTTGTAGGTCTTTTCCAACCTTAATGATTCTGTGACTCTGTGGCATATCTTGCATAATGAGATCTTCGTATAAAAATTGCTGTTCAGGTTATTATTTTTGTCTGTACTGTCTAGAAGTCCATTGAAATTAATTATTAAGAATGAGCAGTCATTGAGGGTTGTGAGTGTAAGCACACTCCTTATTTATCCTTTCTGTGATGATGATGAACTCTGCATTTGTTAGCCTAATCCTATTCATTTAACTGCATATGTAGATCTTTACCTAGGTCTAAAATTGTGCTATCAACCCAAAAGTTACCATCTCTTTTGAAGATGCTGCTTAAGTAAACAAAATCAACACAAAAGCGTGATTTAAGTGTAGTACACATTTAAAAAGAGTTCAGTAATAGCTAAAACACTTAAATAAAAAAAAATTTCAAGTACATTCAGAAGGATATTGTATAAACCAGTTTCATTATTTAGTGTGTGTGAAATAGAAGCAGAAACTGTTAACAGAAATTCCTGCTAGTAAAGATACCATGTGTAGAATTCATTAAGGACTCACATGAGTTTCCAACAGGTGATGCCTCTGGCCATGTAGATTTACTTTTTTACTGACAGCAAGAGTACATAATTTGGCTTTGAGGTGTTCTCTTGACCATCTCTCACATCTCCTGATCTGAGGCTTGACCCACCCCTCCCATCACCACATTTATGTCGGCCAGAATCCCTGGTTTTGTAGAAAAGCTGTTTTTTAAGAAACAAACAAACATTTTTAAAGTTTTGTTTTGTTTTTGGTTTTGGTTTTTTTCTAAGCAAGGAGTACAATTTGCCTTTAAAGATTTCCTTCAAGCAAGTTATTTGTTTGGGTTCTTAGACATGGCCTCATTAGGCACCACACTGTTTCTTTTCTTTATTTTATTGCAGATAAGCTTAATTGAAACACAGTGGGGCAATACTGTGTGCAAAATAAAGACAACATTTTTTCTGCATTTCTTTGGCATAAACAAAGAAGAATGGTTTCAAGGCAAATAGTAGAAACTTGTATTCATTCTTGCACAACAGAATGTGAGTTATTCATGGAAGGTGCAGACATTTTTCAATATATGATTGAAGGGAAAGCCCACAGGCAAAGAATATATTCTTACCTAGCTGAGTACAGAGATCTGAGAGTGATAGGTGCTACAAAAGGTGCTATGACTGACAAACAGAACAAGCCAGGACTCTTACAGAGAAAATAATTACAAAATGTTCATGAATAGTTATTTCCTATTACAGTGCCCAGTTGCAGTGTAGGCACTTAAGGCTGTTCATTGTTTATTGAACATCTTCAGAATGCAGAAAGCTTCACTGAACCAGCAGGCTTTTTCTGATTGCCTGCAAGGGCTTACCCTTTTTGTTCCTGCAATCAATCTCTTCAGCTGTTTTTTCAAAAACAAAAGGCTCAGTTGAAATTGGAGCCACTCCCAACAGTGTGAAAAATTATAAATGCAGAAGAGGACTTCATCCCATGTGCATAATACTTTTAATTTGTTTTCATAGTCCATGTGCCCTTCTGTTGTTTGCAGGTTCCCTGCTTCACAAGCTGACTGATCACGGCCACGTTTGCAAAGAGACTGAGACATCAAAGGTATTAAGTTTTCACAATTTTCATAAAAATCTGCAGCTGGGAGTCCTGAAGAGTGCAAAATGAATGAGTCCTGTATTAGTCTACAGCATGATTTCAAAATTGCAGTATAAATGTAAGAGTCACCTATGCTCTTTGAGTGGCCTGACAACTAATCAGCATGTGTATTGCGACAGTGCATGATGCCTCTTGCTCAGATGGCAGTGGGAGGGCACAAGGAGCGACTATATTTTTGCAAGGGGGTGATGAATCAAGAAGAATATGCTGGTTCAAGGAATCTCAGGGAAAAGGAGAGTTATAAAGAGTAAAGTAAAAGACTAGACCTATCAAGATGAGAGTACACTGTACCACCCAGGTTTCCTTATTGAAGCTGCCGTCAAAAAATTTTCTCCAGAAATCTGAAGAAAATGTCATTAATAAATTCCACAAGAGAAAGGACAACTTTAAAATTTAATTTCACCTCCACTCTTAAGCATTGTACAATGAAATGCACATGCTTCCAAATACATGTATTTATTTGGAGGTTATCAAGAAAAACCTATTGGGTAGTTTTCAGCTTTCCATAGAACTTTTGCTCTTTTTCTGAGGTCTTGTGTTTTTTCCTTCTCCTTAAGATGTTTAGATTGATAAATGGACTAACAAAGATACACAGATCTAGCAGAGCAACATCTAAGTGATAATTGATAGGTTTATGAAGAAATTAAAAATGAGAGCAAAACATAAGGAGACATAGACAATATCTTTCAGAAAAACCTTCAGCCAAGAAACAAACAAACCAACCAACTTGTTGCTGCAAGAGGAACCAGGACCATCAGAGTTCCACTTGTTTCGTGACACAGAATACCCAGTATCTGCTGAGGCACTCTGAACCTTCCAGTCTGTCTGTAAAGACACAAATAAAAGACATCAACCAGTTAAACAGAGAAAAATAAAATCAATGCAGTATGTTAAGATGATGAATACCACCAGGAAACTTTACTGTGAAAAGCAATTCAATAAAGACATCCTGTCGAAAAGATCTGTTGTGGCACAAAATTGAAAAGACATCTTCAGACATTTTAAAACTTCAGTTTTAAAACTTCCAACTTCTGATGGATGGGAATGCTAGTTTCCTCCATTCACAATCCCCTAAGTATGTTAGTCAGTTTAGCTTTAACTACACTGATGAAGTTAGCTGTATATGCCTGCTCACCCCAGCACCCATTCTTGTATGTAAATACCCTACACTGTCAATGAAGGTATAAAAAAGAGGGACGAGAATCACAGAATCATAGAATCTTTGGGTTGGAAGGGACCTTTAAAGGTCATCTAGTCCAACCCCCCTGCAGTGAGCAGGAACATCTTCAACTAGATCAGGTTGCTCAGAGCCCCGTCCAACATAACCTTGAATGTTTCCAGGGATGAGGTATCTACCACCTCTCCGGGTAACCTGTTCCAATGTGTTACCACCCTCATTGTGAAAAAGATCTTCCTTATATCTAGTCTAAATCTACCCTCTTTTAGTTTAAAATCATTAATTATCTATAGAGGTGGCAGGAGGAAAAGAGAGCAGTGCACAAGTTACTCATCTGGAATGCGACTGCTCTTCAATCCTGTGACATGGTCTACAGTTTGCTCTGGGATAGATTTTTGTCAAAGACAGAATTTTTCAGAGTCATGCCTGATCTGACGTGACTTACCAGATATGACATGGCTCCAGACCTGCTAACCCTGCCAGCAAGCTCCGCATGGTGCAACTCAGGAGGCTTTCCACTGCAGTATTCCAAAATTGCCGGTTGGTAGAAGTTGTTTTAGCTAAGACACAGCTTCATGGTGCTGCTCAGTCATGGAAGCAGTTTGCAGGAAACAATGCATGACCAAGAAATTCTTCCTAGAATTGGGAGTGTGAAAGTATCTAGAAGCAAATTCAGGTCAACTTCAAAAACCGTTTCACCTGCTTTGTAAGGATTTTTATATTACCTAAGATAGTCCAATACTTAGTAGCCCAGATAAAAGAGAAATTACTTGTGTTAATAAAACAATTAGTTGTGTTTTTCTATGGTTGCGTTTGAATGACACCACTGATGCCATCAAGTTAATGCTCTAGCACTCCCACAAAACAAAATGTTTGACTGGCCTACAAAACATAACTTCATTTTGTCCCTAGTCATCTTTAGCATTTCATACTCAGAGTCTGGTATGAGGCAGCTGGAA
>NW_010549604.1:29233-30098 GCF_000687285.1 Phaethon lepturus | reverse complement strand
AAAGAGATGACTATACACCAATAGGAAATAAAACAAGATCATCAAGCTCTTCTTGACCTATGATTACCGAGTCACTGTAGTTTTTAAAATGCCATTCATGATGGATACAGTTAATTTTTGCTGATTTGTGTTTATATTGCATGTTGTCATTTCTATCATTAATCATAAATATAATTGTCATAAAACCAGAAATGTCTTTTCCCAGACATTTCATTCTAAAATATAATTAACCAGACTTTCTGCTGTTAATGGCATAGAAGTCTAATTACTTCAAAATTAAGCCATTATTCATAAACTTCAGGCTTGTAACACACATGTTTACAGTAGATGGAAATTATTATAGAATTTATGACTGTGGAGGGCTTATTTGCCACAGGCTTATTTAACTATTCTGTTCCTTAATACTGTTTTTGTCCTATCCCATTAAGGAATGATAAAGTACTCAACTCCCTGTTTACTCAGAGAGATATGAGCAGAAGTCCTTCATTGACAATGGGCATTCAAATTTTCTGCCTGTAAATAAACTACAGCTATGCATTCCTGTTGTAGCAAGTCCCTTGGAGTTGGAAATGGCTGAAAAAGGCAGCAATTTAATTAGCAGCCATTAGTTCTGAGTCAGGTAATTCTCACCATGGCTAATGTAAATTAAAAATGGAAATTACATTGAGTAATGCAAACTTAGATTCCTGAGGAAGAAAGATAAAAATGTTGAATTGAGTAATTTTTCCAAATTTTCAAAGATAAATTGTAAAAGAAAATTGTTGCATATAGGGTTTGTTTTCACAGAACAATGCTCGGATTTGGAGAGCAAATACAATTATTAGCGTGTGAAAATAATATTTTAACTTTTATAGGTAACCGCTCT
>NW_010549604.1:21242-29202 GCF_000687285.1 Phaethon lepturus | reverse complement strand
ATCCGTAATTTTTGAACTCTTGTTCTTCTTTTTTAAGATTGTGACCAAGAACAGTTATCTGTAATAGAATTCCATTCAGAAGAGAAGAGTTTGCCATTAATTAAAGAAACATAAAGTAAAAGAAAACAATAATGCAAAGCAATTCCTAAGAATAAATGTAAAAAAAAAGTAAGACTGAGGAGCTTCTTAAAAAAACAAATCAAGATTTTTTTCTGGAAAGTCCTGCCGACATGTCTTAGTCTCACTTGTTTACCTTGGTCTTAATTCATGGCAAAAAAGAATATTGTAAGATTTGAAAGGTATATATTATTCCATTTACATTATTTTGCATTTGTTTA
The DNA here is from genome assembly GCF_000687285.1 of Phaethon lepturus. Taxonomy (NCBI): domain Eukaryota; kingdom Metazoa; phylum Chordata; class Aves; order Phaethontiformes; family Phaethontidae; genus Phaethon; species Phaethon lepturus. Next base: position 28,864 of record NW_010549604.1, on the reverse strand, counting down.
GAGAAGAAAACAATGAAAGATAGAGGAAAATATCAACAAGAAAATATCAATGAATGGATAACAAAGGTAGATACAGAAGAGTATTAGATTTCAGAGAAAATCAAATCTCAACAGAACTAATAGAATAGAAGAACACAAAAATTCGTAGTGCTTTACTCTTTGTGTTTTGGAATCCAAGCTTCACATCAAAAATATTTCCTGGGAAAGCAGTTTATTATAACAAAATGCAAAACTTTCAACAATATCTTCATAAATTAATTTTAATGACTGTAAATACATTCAATATTTTCAAGACATTTAAGTCTCAGTTTATATAAAAGTAACTTAATTCTTAATAGTGTGTAAATAAAAATTACATGTACATGTTTTATCATTCATCTTCTGAAGAGAACAAACAGATTGGCAAATGAATTAATAACTCCAGTTCTTCCTAAGTGTAGAATGATGGAAGACAGGTGAAAATGTCTTACGTAGTAAGCACACAAAATCAGATTTCCAGATAATCGTTAGATAAAAACGTAGAAAAAAGATCCTAAGATAACCAATATAATCTTGGTACACTGGATGGAAAATAACACCCCAATGTCTTTTGGTATTTTCTTAGATTTTACTGAAAAAAAAGTAAAATAAATTTAAAATTTCTATTAAAAGTCTATTTTCTGGCTGGTTGCTTATTTAGAGCATACATGTAAAATTGTGTGGAATGTAAACAAGATAAGAAAAGTAAAGGATATGTGAAAGGCAAAGGAGATGTAGAAGGTACAGGAATGTACAGAAGACACAGAATATAGGTGGAATGTAAGGACATCTGGTTTGTGAAGATGTGTATAGTAAATGGTTACTCAACATTAAATAAAATAAAATAAAAAAAAAAAAACAGAAAAAAAATCCAACACACCCACCCCTGAACATATTCTAACAAACAAGACAGAACAGAGAAAACAAGGAAGACTTGAACTTTCCTGTCACTGGGATGGAGGGGTCATGAAAGCCTTGTGCAGGTTCAGCCTAGACCTGGTAAGAAGGTGGAAACAAACCATGGGACATCTGAGGGGGACTTACAGGATTATGTAAAGCTTAATATGAGATATTTTAAGGACTCTTAGGGTGTGTCAAAAATGTATTGTGAGACATTTAGGGCAAGAACCAAAATTAGGAAAAGGGAGGGGGCCCAGGTGGATCTGCATCTTTAGTGTTTACATTCAGCCTCACTGTTGGCTGGCCCTACAGGCTGGTACTGCAGTAAACAGACGTGAGAGAAGAAATCCCTTACCTCTTAAAGTCTGCCGGATCTAGCTCCCTTTTAACATCTAGTGTAGTAGAATAGTGCTCCAAAGGCTTGGGTGGTTGTTTTCAAACCCAATGGATTCCTTTCAAGAATAAGGTAATGAAGGTGGACTCCTCTCAAGAATGACGAATGGTGTACCAGACAATTGCTTTCCTATCTGTTGTGGTTTAACCCAGGCAAGTAGCTAAACACCATACAGCCACTTCCTGACTCCCACCCAGTGGGAAAAGGAAGACAGTCTGAAGGGTAAAAGTGTGAAAACTCATGGGTTGAGATAAAGACGGTTTAATAGGTAAAGCAAAAGCCGCGCACACAAGCAAAGCAAAATAAGGAATTCACACACTACTCCCCATGGGCAGGCAGGTGTTCAGCCATCTCCAGGAAAGCAGGGCTCCATCACACCTAAGAGGTTACTTGGGAAGATAAACGCCATTAATCTGAATGCCCCCCCTTCTTCCTTCTTTCCTGCAGCTTTTATTGCTGAGCATGATGTCATAGGGTATGCCATATCCCTTTGGTCAGTTGAGGTCAGCTACCCCAGCTGTGTCCCCTCCCAGCTTCTTCTACACCTCCAGCTTACTTGCTAGCAGGGCTGTGTGAGAAGCAGAAAAGGCCTTGATTCTGTGTAAGCACTGCTCAGCTTAAACTAAAGTTTAAGTAAAACTTAAACTAAACCATCCCTGTATTATCAACACCATTTCCAGCACAAATCCAAGACATAGCACCCTACAAGCTACAAAAATCAACTCTATTCCAGCCAAAACCAGCACACTATCAAAGATCCTCACTTGCACTATGAAGTCAGGTCACTATAATGGATTTCTCATGAGACCATTGGAGGCAAAGTAAAATCATTATCTCTAATATTGAAAAGGAAAGATGAAGGGCACAGAGCGGAGTGATTTTCTTACACTCGTCATAGTAGAGCAATAGGCTTTCATGGGGCCATTTTTGGTGTCTGCTGCAGAATGAAAAGAATTTTCAGGGGGTATAAGAGCTAATCTTGGTTCAGTATTTCCTATCTTCTAGATGTCCTCAAGCCATTCCTCAAATGCCCCTTTCAAAGGACATACTAGCTTGATGAAAGCAAAACCTCTGCATATCTTTAATGCAAGTAATTCTTTTTATTTTCCCAACTCGTTGTGCAACAAATTATATGTTTTTAATTTATTATTTATCCAAAGTCCCCTAATGAGGAAAAAATCACTTCTATAAATGTTATACTACTGATCTTTTAAAATTCACAACTTCCTTTCACAAATAATAGCATTATTTCTGGCATCACAGTGAATAGCACATCTGTGCAGCTTCAAATCAATAGCATATATACAGTTTCTAAGTTGACAATCCAAAAATGTGCTTAGCTGTGTCCATCCTACTTCATATTCTATATGCAGTTCATGCTTTTCATGCTCTGCTAGGGCTTTCATCCTCCTTTAAAGAGATGCTACTTGTACTTTTTTCCCCCAAAACCCTTACTTTTTGTCTCCTTTTACACATGCTGTGCCTGTATGTGGTTTACAGCAGTATGTTTGAGATGTCATGCAAGAGTCTCATAACTATCCTCACCTATTTAATTTAATGACAATAGTACAATATTGAGTGCTTTGAAAATAATTTCTTATATATCTTATATATCTTATATATCATACTTCTCTCCATACATAAATAACCAGTCATCTGGTCATCCAGTCAATATCTTATTCATCTAGTCAGCAGAGACAGATAGGTACTTCCAAGGCATGGCTGAGTCCATTGTAACAAAGCTAGCTAAGGCAGAACGGATAAATCACAATCCCCTTCTGAAGGTGTCGATCATTCTCTAAGTAACTGTAGAGAAAGTCCAGATGATTTGACTAGACACTTAGTTTAAAACACTGAGATGAACCTTATATTAACTGCCCGTAGCTATCAATGTTTCAGAACATCTCAATCAATGCCAGATACCTGAGAATGACTCCGAAAGAGCCTAAGAGCTCTTCTTTATTTCTTCCAGTGCACCTCCACAGCAGGAGGTAGTCATCTCAGAAGCCAAAGCTAATTCTAAAAATGTAAAATGAAAAGGTTGATTTTTGTTAATTGTAGTATGCTTTCAAAATCACTAATAGTACATATTGGAATATGAACTAACTTTTTCCTTTGCTGAGTGCTAGTCATACCCAACATACTAGAAATGGTAGGCTCACAACACTGCTGACTTAATCTCATTTTCCCTTCTGTCTTTACCTTACCTTTCTTATAATTGAGAAAGATCACTGTTTCAACTGAAGAGTAACATAAATGACTAAAAGTTGATGACTACTCATGCATTGCCATAAAAGAGGAACAAATTGTTCAATAACAAGCAAAAGGCTGTGAAGGTAAATACAGTGTCTTCAATTTGTACCTTATTTTTAGTGTCTTCCCTATATACTCTGCAGAATTTGACAGGCTGTTAATCAATAGATTGTGGGGAATTTATTGTTGCAGTGGAATTCCACTGCTATGCATACTGACTGATCAGCCTCCACCTCCTCTGTAACTCATATGCAGTTTAGTTTGGGGGGATTGGTTTGGATCTATTACATTAATGTCCACCTCCATTTGATTCCCATGACTGACAACTTGATAAAACATGGATTAATATTAAAGCAGGGGAAAAAAAGTGTTAATATACATTAGTTGAACCTTACCAAAATATGGAAGCCCACAGCTATACACTAATATATCAAAGGAACACCCGCTCTTTCCCAAAAATACTGTTATGGGAAAACTCTGCGTATTTAAAAGCACTGGTTTCAAGCAAATTATATAATTTGGAGAGCAAAACCTCTTTTGGAATGAGCTCTATCTACACCAGTTTCTGACATACTGTTGTAGTAGATCATACCTTCTTTTTAAGCTTTTGATTGTAAAATAGGAGACTTCTATAAACACAGCAACATTGAGAGAGATGCCATGTCACTGAGATGTTTGCTCTAAGTCGTTTTAGATTAAAGGCTTGAGTAGCCGGGCACGATGAATCAACTTTAAGAAGACTTAGATAAATGGGACAGATGAAAAAATACAAAATGGAACACAGAAAAAGTAACTTTCAAAGTTTATGTTTGGACTAAACCTATAACACTGCATATAGCTTGGGCTATTTTTGGACTTCAAGATAGTTTACGTTATTTATGTATGTATTGGGTCTGGCTGGGATGTAGTTAACCTTCCCCACAGCAGCCCTCATAGTGTTGTGCCTTTTATTTGTAGCTAGAACAGTGTTGATAACACACCTGTCAGCCACTCAAGGTCAACACACCATAATGTAAAAAGCTATTTGGAAAGGTATTTAACTTTTCATTGCCACAGCTACATTTTTCAATAATTCTTTTGTTCATAGCTCAGATTTTAAAGCCAAGTTAGTAGCATACAGGGGTATCTATGTATTTTGTTTTTTCCTTCCCTAAACGCTTGTATATTCAGAACTCAGAAATGTATCACAGCTTTCATTGAAAATATGACATAATCACAAGTTGGTCTTAAATCTTTTTCAGCTAAGCTTCTTATTTGAATATCTAAACATGTTTGTAAGGAACACAGTCTTGAGACCTTTATTTCTTTTACAGAAATACTGTAAAATGATAGCTGAAACCTGGTCACTCAGATTGCATGGCAGGGACAATAGAATTCTGACTTTACATTCATTTTTCAGGCTGATATGTTCTAAAGATGTTTCTATCATAAAACAAACTGTTAAATATGAAAATCCCTTTCCAACTCGTTTAGTTTTCCATAGTTTTTACTTAGGCAGTCCAGGTCTGAGGGCAGGGGTCCAGGTTGTGGTGCATTTAAAGGTCTGGACTGCTCATCTCTCACCCTCCCAAGAGGCTCCCTGCAATAATATCTCTAGGGCTGGAAGTGAAAGCCTGAGTGCTACAGCGGTCAGGGCTTAGGCAGGCGGGGAACATCTGGCTCTTAACCATTTTTGTTTAAACACATTCTCCAGCCACTGAGTACTTCTTGTCTAGTGAACTATTTCATTAACAATCTCTGCTTTTGTTTCAAAAGAGGAAGTGAATGAAGAAGCACTGCGTTCCATACACTTTCCGGAAATACACAATAGAAACAAACTGGGTTTGGTATTTATCTATGGTCTTAATCAGAAAATAGGCTCAGCCCTTCAGAGGGCTAAATACAATTTCATTCTTTGTAATTGATTTTTAGGTTCCATTTAAGTCTTTAAGTTACTTTCTTGCTTTATGACAACATCCTGGACCTGATTTTAGTATTCATCTGCCTAAAACCTTCACTAACTCATGGTAGGGTTTCTTCACTGTTTTATCCCTGACAATATTTTTCTTTGATCCATTATTATAGCCATGTCCACCTCTAACATACAGAAGTTTTTAGTGCAACAGACAAGATGGCATTAAAAAAAAGAGAGGTTGCCTCAAATCAACATTCTGAATTATCAGTGTTTTCACCAAAACAAGAATCTGAAAATGTGATTTATGTATCACAATTTTAACTGTTGATTGAAATAAAGCATTGCATATGACTTCAAATGAAAATATTTGGTTTTAGCGTCTTCAAATAATTTTCAAGATAGTGAATAGCTAGAATAAGAAGTGTAATAATAATAATAATAATAATAATAGCCAATGTATTGCACAGCACTTGAGTATGGACATAACCAGGATGTCTAAAAGCCATGCTCAGTTTTGACTGGATTTCAAACCCTGTGAGAGGTTACAGGAGTAGCAGGTATCATCATATGAAGACATAGGTAGTCACAGGCTCAGGGACTGTAACTTGAATGTCTCATTGATGGTGTGAGTGGCCTAACATCCGAGCTACAACTTCATTTGTCAGAGCCTGGTTCTCCATTTTAGTGAGTATTTAAGTAGCTTGTGCTGAGTAGAATGGAAAACCTGTGGAGACAGAGAGCCTCCCTCCCCTCAGTACAGAGCCTACTTGTGCCAGCGGGAGTTAGCTTAGGCATGCCTTCAGTCTGCAACCATCTCCTCCAGAGAGGCTTCTGAAGCTTCATTTCTGAGCCTTTCCCACTCAAAATTACTCAGTGAAGGAATTCCTGAATTCATTAAAATTTTAGGATTATAGTAATTTCACTTCTGTCTAAGAATCTTTCCACCAAAAATATGCTCAAAAACATTGTTGTGCTCTACACAGTCATTATTTCTACCTGACCCTAGACTTCCTTTTTGGTATATATAATTTTCACTCAGAAGATGTTATGATACTGTGTGTCATTCTATTTAGTATTATAAGCAGCTGATGCTCACCCTTTACATACCATTGACTTTATTAGTAATTCTTATCTTCTTCTTCAGTAAATAAAGAGCTGAATAAGAGTTCCCAAAGTTAGTGGGTTGTTGGTTTGAATTTTTTTTTCTTCAATCTGTTTACAAGGTACTTAAGAAGCATCTTAAAAGAAAGCTTTGGCAGCCTCGTGATTAAGCTACTTGAACCACTGAGCATGGTTTTAATTCTACTTGTCTTAATATATGCCAGATTTCTTAAACACAAAATAACATAGGAAAAGAGTAAGTGCTTCTTAATGCATTTTCTGTTCCTGAGCATGGATGTTTTATGCAATCTTTCACAGTGCTTCTATCCTCAAAGTTCATTGAAAACAACTTTTTTCATGAGCTTGTGTATTTTGCTGCCTCTGTATAACAAATATATATGCCCCCATATATATTTCCTCTTGAAACGGATGCGTTCTCTGTATGTGTTAGGCCAAGATCATTCTCTCTGCTTCACTGGAGCTTTGCCTTTTCATCCCAGTTGGGAATCAGCCCTCGGATTTGTAACCTGAATAGAATATGACACGGTATGTCTATCCACAAAATTTTTGATCTCTTCTACACTAGGAAAAGTTCAAATCCTTTAATAAAAACAAGACATACCATCCACTTGGAGTATAGGAGGCCCAAATTAGTGCCTCTGCTTTACTTTTGTCAGGACAAAAATAATTTTAAACTTTGGTAAAAATTTGATGTATCAGCAATGTTATATCTGTGTATCACCACATGCATACAGAAACACACATGAACAAACATAGGGAAAGTAATTTCTGAAATATTCATATTCTTCCTCAGAATAAAAAGGCTTCAGGGAACCTTAATGCTACTAACATGAATATGGAGCTTAAATATTAAAATTCATGAGGACCTGTCAACGGAACTGATGCAAACTCTATTTGCCAGAAATACATAATGACATTGCAAGCTGGCAAAGATGAAAGCAGCTCAAGAAAGCTCTTCTTGATGCTATTTCATCCTCCTGAATGTCAAACAAGCTGCCTTTCACCAATCTGGAGCTACATACAGAGCGTAATTCTGCACTA
>NW_010549604.1:10221-21211 GCF_000687285.1 Phaethon lepturus | reverse complement strand
TCTTTCCCTGCTTCCCAGACACCAGACGGCCTAGGATTTGGAATGACAGTGGGCTGCCAACCAAATTCTCTGTTTACTCAAACATACGTTGTCTTCTCTTCCAGATGACTTGTAGTGAAATTTAACAGGCATCATCCATATGTTCACATTCATATTCCACACAATACTTGCATGGAGTATCAGCAGGTCCCTTTTGGAAAGCTCTAAATGGCTTAACTAACAAGGGAGGCACTATCAATGTAATACAGAAATTACCTGACAGAGTCACCATCCTGCTAACAGGACTTTGTCAGTCAATGTAAAGATTCTATGTAATGACCTATTGAAATGTGGCTGTCATGGTGAATAAATTAAATTGTGGACCATTTAGAGTTTATACCTTACTGGGGAAGTTTCTTCAAAAGTAGTTTAAAGTCTTGTTACTAACAAACTCCTTACAAAAATCAATGAATCGCTGTTCTCTGCTGCAACAAATCCTGTGCATAATATGATATATTAGGTACAAACATCTGGTATATCTGAATTCACAGATGGTAAAGATGCTGGACTAGAAAACCTGGAGTATTTTTAACATAAGTTTTATGAAGTTAAAGTATTACCTCTCTCATCTAGAAATTTTGTTGTTTTATTTTTATGCAGTGAACCACACTGAAATTACTTCTTCAAAGACCTCAAGTTATTTCAAAAATTTCTAGGTAAATTTTTTCACTGAATATTAAACAGGTGCTGGAGTCAACCATTCTCTGAATGAGTCATTTTGAGGCACAAATAAGAATCATACCTTCTCCCTCTTTCTGTCTCTTCTAAGTTACTCACACTTAGAACTTCAGATAGCTTATCTGATAGCATCAGCAGCCTGGATTAGCAGTTATTGTTTTCCCTGGTGGTCAGTGATCACAGATAAATTCTATAGGTGGTGGAATAGAGTTCTAGAGAACCTCACCATGCTGAGAAAGTCACTGAAACCTTTCATAAAACTTGATGCTCTCTCAATACAGGGGAGAATTCTGAATAGAAAAGGGATCTTTTTAAAGTGCCAGAATAGTGAAAAAAATGAGGAATGAATAGCTGATAAGACGAACAGGTGGGACTGAAGGCATGGGTCACCTTCTATGTAATCTCCTGGAACAAAGGCTAGTCCTACTAGACAATTTTCAGTGTTTCCAGTTCCCTTTTGACATGAATCTACATCTCACAAAAGTAATTAATTGTCATTGAATTTCTTCATCTTAGATGTGAAAAGTTAAAATTCCTTTTGAAACAAATTATTTCTGACCTATAAAAAGAAGAGTGGAAATTGAGCTTTACTAGACAGATTTAAGTCTCTTATCCCCAAAAATGTCAACTATCATTCACATTTATGAATAAGAGAGGAGACACATGTTCGCAGTCTATTCTCATTCTTAAAAGTTTAAACTTTAATATCTATAATTCTGTTTGTGAAAAGCATACATCCAAGCTTACAACAAAGATAATATAGACAAGCAACGTCTTTTTCTTGGAACAAGTTTTCATATGGCATCATATGGAAAAATAATATGGGAATGTTAATGGCATTCCATAAGAGAATCATCTTTTAAGTTGCGCTTTGAATGAGGTAGGCCATATTCGCAAAAAAAAACACACAAAAAACCAACACAAAACAATAAGCAGCTGAATGCGTTGATTTGACCTGTACCTGAAAGAATATAAATAAATAAATATGGTAATTATTGCAAATTTTGTTTTGGTTTATATTCTGTGGCATTTGCAGACATATGGAGGACTGAGATGCCGTGGACATAGATGCCATACAAAGATAGTAGCGGCACTGAAGTATTTGCAGTTTGTATTGCAGACAACATGAAATGAACACGATCAACAAAAAGTGAAGGGAAGCACAAGCACAGAAAAGGGCAGAAATGGCACCCCACTACTCACATGTTGCCTTGTCACCTCCAGATCATTTGTACAGACACAGACATGACACCACTCACCTTGAAACATTTAGTTTATCTATCTTCTGTTCCTTCGTTCAGAGCTTTAATTTTCTGTCATTACCTATATTTTCTATCTATAAATGCTAAATAACACAACAGCTGACCAAGTATATCATTGTTCCCCTATGCATATCTTATCCAGTGTAGTCCCTCAACGATTTCAAGCACTTTCTTCTAAAATCTGCTGAAGTTAGCATGTATTCCTCTATTCAAATCTGGTTTACTTGTTTGGTGGGATAGTCATTTGGCTGTGAGCTGCTACAGTCCCAAGGTAACGACCAGATACATACTTGGGGTTTGCATGCAACAAGTAGAAAGGAAGCCCAGAGCTTCTTGGTCAGAAGCATGAATACCAGAATCAAGCTCTCAAACTACTTTTTTGGTTGGTTGGTTGGTTGTTTTTTTACACAAGAGGAAGCAGAGTGGGATGAAAATCAAGTAAGATGCTTTATTTTACAACAGAAAATTTTAGTCTGCTTATTAGATTTCCTCTACAAACAGGAGGGGAAAAATGAACAAACAAACAAACAAACAAACAAACAAACATATAAACAGAGGCTTCTCTGCAGAGCAAGTAAATGCAGAAAACTAAACTGAGCCAGGAGGTGGTGGTTCTTCCAACAGGTGTCTTAAGTTACAGTATGTAAATAACCACTCATTCCCAGAAACAACAATTTGGCTTTTATTCTAGTGTTCTGGATAGGACAATGATTAACTAACAATTAGAGAGAGCAAGGGTGAGAAAGAAAAGAAGAATGACATGGTCTGGCTATTCGCAAGTTATTGTCTCATATTTTGATATACTCAGGCTGAAATGACATCAGCACATATGTGTCTATATATACAGACATACAAATATACATATATAGAGAGATATATATTTGATTCAGAGATAAAAAGTAATCTATTCTCTGCTTTGGAAACAAATCCAAGACAATTATGGAATATGGGTATTTATCTGCATGGGTTTTTTGTACACTAATAACCGAGAGCTGCATGCACAATCATGGTGCCTTGTGTCCAGCTGTGGGCTTTTAAGAATTTGAAAATTTCATTTGAAATTTTCACAAACAGGGAAACATTGTCTAAAGTAGAAGAATTCATGGTTAGTATTTTACAGATGAGTAAAGAAGCAGCCGAAGGTGTTCTCCTTTAGGCCAATTTCTTGCAAAGAAATTATTCTGCCCCAGAAGAAACACTTAAAAACTTTCTACCTTTGAAAGCCTGCTGCACTTTTACCTGGATTATATAGCTGCTTGACTGTTGCACTCTTTAACAGGGTTTTCAGGCAGACAAAAAGATTATCTGAGTAATATACGACTGGTTCTTCCTTGTGACACAGAAAATCATCTGGCCTTTGTTTCATGAAAAGTAGTCTTTTAATGTCATGTTACTGAAATTCATCACCCTGCACTGCAGAAAAGTCTTGATTGTCATTTTATGCATGTACAACCAAGTTGGTCAGCTATTAGCTGACTTCTGTAAAAACTATAGAGTTTGGAAGTAAGCTTCAGTGAATGTGTTCATGCAGATACATACAATTACTCTGGCTTTTGTAGCATCAGAAAAACACATTACTGTCCCCTTGCACAACAGAAAGAAAAGTCATGCAAGGGAAATGGCTATTATTCTTAAATGCAGCAAACATTAATATTACTATTAAATGTAGTTTCATTAATAATGTGGTATTTCTTATGGATCTGACGCAAGCTGGCTTGTATTATACTAGGCATCATAGAAGTATGTAATTCAAAATTGTCTCAGCACCAAGAGCTTACCATGTGAAATGTGCTGGATTCCTAACTAATCATTGCTGCCTTCACAACTAAAACTATTAATAAAGCTCACAACCAAAAAAATAAATATTTGATTTTCTGTAAGAAAATATATGTTCCCCTTGCAAAATTCATCTTGTCATGTGCACTGTAATTCATTAGGCAGGTCTGGGTGCACATGCTATAACTTGGCTGACTATGACCCAGTTTCTGCTGAATGACCTAGTGCTACTATGGAACTGGTCCTCCGCTAGTGAATTCTGCAGTCATCAGCACATACAGGGATGTTGGAGCATGTGAGTTTGGCTCTACAGCTTTTGGTCAGTCGAGAGCACAATCACAGGGTGCTCAAGACTCTCTATGACATGATGTGCAGACAGACCTCATTTGTAGACACCTTCACTTGGGAAACATATGAACTGTGGGTTTTCCTTGTTACCTCCATCTTGCAAAGTCAGCGTGAAGACACTTAAATAGCAGCATTTTATACTTTGTGTGTGAGGTACAGGGTGGGAAGGAATTTAGAATACTAATTTCCATTTAGAATAATGGGAGCCTTAAGCTCTCCTTGTTTTGAATGTTTTTCAATTGTCCATATGCAAGAGCTTCATGTGCTGGATGATGCAGAACATCCTAGACCTTTCACCCCACTCTGATTACCTAAGTATTTTCTGTTCCATGTAAGAGGTCTGTAGAGTCTGCTTTATAGCATCAAGAATTGATAAATCGTGTAGGTAATAATCTACATATGACTGCCATTAAGATTCAACATTTGTTAGTTGTGGTCTGTTAAATACCATTGCTTGTTTCAATTTTCTATGTAAGAAATAAGTGTTGGATATTTGGTAAGCAGGTTAACTATTTAAATAATTATTCTATCATTTACTTTTTTATTGTACCCGTATAATTCACATTGTTATTGTTTGTTATTAAAATGTCAGTCTTTCATCTTTCATCATGAAGAATCTCTCTCAGAGTAGAGCTCTCATTTCCTACAGAAACCTGATGTTGTAAAAACATCTATTTGTCACATACTGGTTTAAAATAAAAGTGTAATTGCAGACGTTCTTAAAAAGAGAAATATATTTTGAAAGCAAAACAAAAGTCATCAACCAGAATTGTTTGAATTTTGGTAAAAGTTTTTTTCCTGATAATGTAAAATTTAATGACATGGATTTGGAATATGAAAGTTGACAGTTTTGCTTATCAGTACCTTCAAATGACCCATAATTTTTGTGTGATAACATTCAGGAAACAATTCTCTTAAACCACTATCATAGACACATACTTAAACTAAATTAAACTGCTTTACTTTTATGAAAGGATAATTCAGTACTAAGAGAATTTATGCATGTAATTATGACTAATGTTGCTGGGGGTCATCTCTTCAAATCTCCTGCAAAAGAATGGAAGAAATCTATTATTAGTTTTAATCAGTCTTCAGTATAACAAAATGTACATTCAATTTAAAAACATTCTCCAACAAATTATCATTCTTTGTCATTATCTGTGCTGAGCATGGATGAATCGCACTGTTTCCGTACAGACATGTAATGTTATAAAATGTATTTACTGGCTAGATTATCCTTACTGGTCTACACTCAAAAAAAAATTAATCCAAAAAGTTTGAACAGAATCCTTGCAATATTTTAATTTTGTTATACGTAAACAGAATGAAGGCTTCCCAAACAAAAACATGTCAATCAGAAAAAACATTATTTCTTTGCTTAAACAGCTGACAACAATTCAGCAACCCTTAGATAATGTCACCATCAAGAATTTCCACCTTTCCCTGATTAGGAAATGCTAAGGTCAAGAAGAGACCTAGAATGAAGGAATATGTAAAATATTTTGGTATATCAAAGATATGAGTATTTGAAAATTCTGTACTGTCTTCCAGCTGTCTTGCAGTGAGATAGCAATCAGTTACAGTAACTTCAATGTTCTAAATAGATCTTAATACACTTGGTGAACGCAGAGAATTGCAAGATGTTTGGACAGTAAAAAAGACGTCTGAAATAAGACACTAAAACAGATACTAGGTGCAGACAGCAAGCAGACAGAAGGTAATACCAGTAGTAATTCACATTAAGGGGAAAGAGATCCCATGATATCGTGAGGACAATAAAAGAAAATTGTCTGAAGTCAGAATGGTTGTCAGCATGTTAAGTTTGGACACTGAAAGATCACCAGTAATAAGGCTAAGAGATGTGCTGTGTTGTGTGTATCAATTTACTTTTCTGAGTCTTTTCTTCTTTATAATGCATTTCTTCATTAGTAACTTGAATCATAAATTATCACAGAAATTGCAAATAATGGTTAATGTATTCTTAAGTAAAGAAACAGAGAATAAAACTTTAAGAAAACTCTAAGCCAGGACAAGAAAGTGAAGGTGAAGATACTGAGAGGTAGGATGTCTACCTGTAGCTTACATGCTGTTTTTGCCGTATAATAATAATAATAGTAATATAAATACGTAAAATTAGGCCAGCTATGAGATCAGTTAACAAAACATATAATTTATACAGTAAATTTTCAAAGACATTTATGTGGGCTCCTAAATAAAAGAGTCAGAGTTTTGTGATGTCCTCAGTAAGGTAGATGTTGCAATCATCAAAATCCATATAGGATCACCATTTTTCAAAAATTAGCTAGGTAGTTTTGCTGCCTAAAAAGCTGCAAAACCTAGTAAGAAACTGCAAGTGACAAAAACTGTATGGAGTGTGTCTTTGCTAAATTTCATTGTACATTAAATATTCTAATAACAGACACTAACAATATCTTGAGCTTGCATTATTAAAGTTAAGAATCATTTCAACAAAGGTTTCATAAGATTTAGCTCTGTGTTCACAAAGCAGTGAAACATAGCAGAACTGGCAATTAAATGCAGAGAAACTAATTAAAAATAATCAAATGGGATAAAATTAGAAAGAAGTCAGATGATATTAGAATAAAGTGAGATGCTACACACATACCCGCTCTGTCATTCTGTTCTGCAGAGAGAGTAAACATCTGACTATTGCCTTATAATGTATAGTAGGACAGAAGCATGCACGAGAACAGAAAATAGTAAAAGGGAAGTTAACCATCTGCTTGCTATTAAGCAGGAAAGAACTGGCTTTCAAACACCACAGAATTATGGATCAGCCTCTAATTCCCTATTCCTCTTCCTCCTATAAAATTCCTGCATATAAAAACATCACAAAGTGTGAGCTACTTTAATACATAAGCAGCAAGCAGAAAGTGCAAACATCATAACGGAAATTATGGGCAAAATAAAGAGGAGGAACGTAAACGGAGAATAAATTAAAATTTTATTAAAATTCCTAGAGGGAGTTTTTGTCTCGTACTAGACACCATGTCAGAGTAAGTCATGGCTCAAAGAAGGCCAGCCAGCACTAAGACAGTCTATCCAGTATTCATGATTGGAACAGGGATATACAGAAATATAATGAGAGAGACGTGAGACTAATGTTTCGTTTCAGAGGCTTCAGAGCAAAATCATCTGCACATATGTCAAAATCTTTTCTGTCACCAAAAAAAAACCCAGCTTGGCAAAGTAGGTAGTGAGTCTTCCTCACACAATCAGTGTCCTACAGACCAAGCTAGAATCAGGATACTTCTGAAGTCTGGGAGTTCAAAAACTTTTCATTATAACAAACATTGCTTTCTTCTCTTCTGGAAAGGGAGAATAGCAGTTTCTGTAGGGCACTGGCAAAAGTATGGTATTTTATGCCATAAACGTATTCTTAAGAACAAGACAGTTTCAAGCTTAAAAGAATAAATACAGTCCCCTCTTCTCCTGATGAATATGCTTCTTACCTTTAAGTATATGAAGTTTTATCACACAAGTGGGAATAGGATGACAGGGTAGGAGAAGAGAGGGATCAAACCCCACAACTGTATTTTTTCCAGAGCTGCTTCCTATTATTTGTCAAGATAACACAGGAGCAGGAATATATTATTTTGAACTCTTCCTCTCTATCATAGCACAAGTATATTCTACTTGAGCATTTGTACAGAGTTTGTGCTTAACCAAGCAAAAGTGTCAGGGAGGACAGATGGAAGGACTCCAAAATTGTTCTCTAAAAGCTTCTCTGGTGCCATCTCAGCAGACCTTATTAACATGTACATAAACCTATGGGCAAAATAGGCAATTTTTGACTGCAACTAACTGTCGGAACAACAAAGTTGTTGCAATCGTCCCAATTATCCAAAGTCAAGAAAAGTTAGGTTTGCTGCTCTTCTGGCTGCTGTTTCAACAGTAACGATCTCATAAGCCTGATGGAGAGGGAAAAGCAAACACAGAGAGGAGGAAGAGAATGGCAGACTATGCTAAAGTGAGAGGGACATCTGCAGAGTGCTGTAATACACTGTATGGATTTTTCAGCTTAGTTAATGGTAGCTTTACAACATCTTTCCCATGCTTCACTATGTGCTGTAGTCATCTCTATACTCAGCTCCACCCCAACCCCAGGAGAAGTTCTCTTGAACTTACTAAAAGGACTATGTAAGTAATCACTAAATGAAAACCCAACTGCTCTGTAAATTGCACTGGAGACTAGGCTCTGTACCTGTGATAATTTTGCAGTTGACAGAGTTTTAGCGAAGAATTCCAAGTATATTTAGATATAAAGATATCCATTGGTGCATTTCTTTATCGCTAAATAAGTCTGCACAGGTACCATTATTTGTTAGTGAGAGTACACACTGATAAAGCATACAGCCTTGTCTCTCGTGCATGCTAGTTTAAGTTCTTTCTGGGTCCACAATTTCTGTATTTCTGGTGATGGTGGATAGAAAGAGCTTGAATTTCAGATCTCAGTGGTATGTTCAGTAGAACTAGCAATTAGGAAAAAGGGAACAGATCTCATGTGAAATAACTGAGAGACTGTGAATATGGATCCCCGTGGTGTTCTTCTTACTGTCACTTTTCCAACCTGAACTGCAGTTTAATGAGATCAGGTTTAATTTTTAGACATGAAATCTGAATCAGCTAACTGATAAAGGAGTCTATGTCATATCTTTCCCGCGTCCCATTTGGAATATAAATCCATTTGGAAAGTAAACTCTTATATTACACACATTACAAAGACTTTGAGATCATTCTTCAGTCTCTTAAATGTACTGCAGCAACATCTAGGAATGCTCCATGTACTAACAAGCATTTTTGCTGATCAATGTCTTGATTATCTGTTTGCTTGTCTCAGGCTTCTGTGAAAACCACACACTCTTCATAATTCTCCAAAATGAAAATTAATTAATATGAACAGAAAAAAGAGCTATACTCATATTTGTAGCTGTGCTTCAAAACTGTGATAGTGTGCGCAGTATACTAGCTAAACAGGTGATTATATCCCAGTCGCTGCCTCTGCTCCATGGAAAACGATGACCTTTTCCACGACGTATGTCTTATTAAAATCTTAAAATTTTTGTTAAGCTGTAGTAAAAGCCCAGTGATTTAAGAAGTGAAGTGTCTTGCTGTAGTCCTTACTATGTTGTATTTTAGCTGGTTTTGATATAGCTAAATGTGACACAAATGTGATCCTGATTACCTGTGAGAGTAAGATGTGTTGAATGATCTCTGTCATGATTCTTAGATTGTGTGTCTTTCACAAAGACCATGGAAGTAAACACCTTCTCCTGTAAAGAAGAGAGTTATATTTAAAAAAAAAAACAAACAAAAAAACCCCCCAAAACCCACCACACCCCCCCCAAAAAAAACAAAAACCAAACCAAAAAAACCCAACATACTCATTCATTCTTCAAAATGGGTCTATGAGCTTCTGTGGGTACATGGCCAGGAATGCTTTTAACGAGATGAACTGCAGGATGCCTCAGGAGTAGGATAGCCCTGATAACTTTCCCTGTCTCAAAACTTGTAAAGCTTTTTATATGAAGAAACTTTTACTTTATTATAGGAAAGGCTTTCTGTTATATTTATCACACTAATAAGAAAGGATATTCCCATTTATGATTTGACCAGGTTGATAAGGCCTGTCGTGTTGTTAAACACATGATGAACAAGCGTATCTTGCACATTAAAATAAACATTGAAAAAATCTAACAACTAGATGAGATCTGGCTTTGAAGTTCAAGTGCAGAAGATAGATTCTATATTAAGAATGTGGTTGGGTGCCATAGCAGAGGCAAAGCTAGGGTTTTTTATAGCTTTAAATAACTACAGTAAAAATACGCTCATTAATGACTTACAGTACAGTTGTGTATTGTGGTTGGTGTTTGCCAGCAGTTCTCCACAAAGTCAACCTTCCAGCTCCTAACTGACAACTTAAGATCTTCTGCTTAGAAGATGATGATACTGACATGCTGAAACCCTGATATGAGAACAGGTAAGGTAATGCATCTTCCTGATTTTTTTCCTTGCATTTAAATTCATAGGTATGATTTCAGAGAAAGTCAGGTTACAAGGTGAACAATAAAGACAGTTTCTGGGACCTTCACAAAGTTACAGAAGAGGGCAAGTCACTCTTTGTCTTGAGACTCTGAATAGTATCTCAATGACTTTATTAATTCTATTAAATATGTCAATATGCCTGTGGGGCTGTTCTCCAGCACACAGGCGAGCTGGCCCAGAATCGTGTACATTCACAATGTCAGGGCTTCTAACCCTGCAACAGATGGTGGCCACACGCAAACTGCTTGTTATTGATAATGGTCTCTGGCCTGCACTGATTCCCTAATACCGTCCAGGAATGGCTTGTGGAAGTGCTAGTTGCCAAAGCCAAAAATGTGCCATAAATCCCCCTAACAAGTTAACTGTATAGAAGATCATCTCCAGTGGCCAAGAACATCTCCTGGCACTGTTTCTTTTGCTAGTACAGTCACAACCTATGTCAAGAAACAGGTTTGCCTGGAGACCAGTTGTTAAATGGGTGAGAGTAAGATTAAAATCTGACTCTCAGAATGAGCTCCAAACCCATTTGCCACACATACATAGACATCAATATACCTCAGAAACATGTCTATGCCAAAGGATTTGTTGCTCTGTGACTCCTTGACCTGTTTTGTTTTCCTTACATTTTGGCTTTGGCAAACATAGATACGGGGCCTCTTTGCGAAGTCAATGTTTTGTTGTTTATATTTTTCCCTTAAACTCAACAAATCGTATCTCACATGACTTCCTAGCATTCCTCGCCTTCGTCCAATGATAACTGTTTTCTCCTCAATGTTAGCTCCTCTACATGGTTTCAGCTATCACAGGCCAAGCCTTTATTT
>NW_010549604.1:3767-10190 GCF_000687285.1 Phaethon lepturus | reverse complement strand
TTTCCCTGCAGGGGAAGTAGCAGCTATGAATTTTAGGAGCGAAACACACACACACACACACACACATGCAGACTTATTGGGAGATCAATAGTCACGCTTGACCACGCATGTTCTATTCACACTGTAAATTATTCAGAGATGCACAGAAATAAACCTACCCTAAAGATTAATAATTAGTTAAAAAATAAAAGAGGAAATTTGTTTCTGGATATGACATTAAGCCCCTGAAATACCTGAACTAAGGACAACGTAAAGAACCAAGTGTGACAGAGAAACAGCCATTAACAGTAATATGTTTGCACTTCACGTTTCATGGGAATGTCACAGTAAATCTACTTCTCTACCAACTGTTTTCTTCATGTACAGCAAAAAAAGATAACACATTCAGAGTGATTCTAAATTTGAACATTAAAATGTAGTGCTGGAATTCTCTCACCTGCCTGTAATACCTCTATAGCAAGCAGAGATCCACTTTTCCATCTCTCCTCTCTTTTCCTCACCAGCTGGATGTTTCTGTCATTTTCCTGAGCTTAGGAAATGTGATGAGAATTAAAAGCAAACAAATCCCAGGTGGATTGCTCTCCACCTGAACAAAGGGGGAAAAAAGCCTTAAAAAGAAACATGGCATGGACCCATTCCTTGAACAAATTATTTCTGTGGTTCTCCATTCCATTACAATGTAAAGGCTTTCAGATTATTTTGTATTAGCCTTGGTTCAACAACAATGTTCATTACTCTGAAGGAACTTGTCCACAGTTTTCCAAACCTCCTGTGTGTAAAATAAAGAGAGTGAAAAATAGCTAACCTACAGTTATCCACCCTGTCTGTATTAAGTCTTGGCATTGTATTATTGCTGCTAGAGTCTTCATTAAATCTAATTCATTGTCACTGCATGTAGAAGCAATCTTTCCTCAAGAAGTAAGCCTGTAGAAAACCCTTTACAAAATTGTTCTGCTGTAGAAACAACAAAAAAATTGGAGATGGAAGAATTACACTGAAGTTAGAGTCAGAGCAAGATATTTGTGTGAGATCCAAACTGATGAGCGAATCTCTGTGGACTAACAGGCTTACTAGTTTTTAACTACTCAAATGTCAATAATGAATGAATCTAAAAGTTACTGTTGACCCATTGTACACCAGCAAGTTGGCTGCAAGGTAACAGAAAACAAAAACTAAGAGAATTTAAATCAGTTAGAAATCAGAAATATCTCTGATATTTGCTATATCTACCCCGCCCAAGTGAAAACAATGAATTCACACCCTCTGCAATGCACAATTACCAGAAGTATAACAAACAAATTTTTACAGGATTAAGTAGGCGCACAGTAGGATTTAAGTTGGAATAAAAATATTTTATATATCATCTGTGGTCCCTCTTCTCGAGCATACAGTGCACCAAGAATGAATGCCACACAACAGCGATTTTCCAGGCTGGGAGCTGTAATTAATCTTTAGAAGGAATTAAAAGTTCTTTATCCCCTCCTCAAACTGTCCATGATACAGAGGCATCAGCACTTTATTGCAGCTGTATCATTTGATTTGGAAACCGTAAAAAATTTTATATGAGAACACAAAGCAAAATGTTCTCTTTTAGTGACTATTTTTTACCAAGCAATAACAATTAAACTGGTGTTTCACCTTAAAACGTCCTGCTTTTAGTCATTACTTTGCCTAATTTCAATTGATTAGATGTAATTTTTCAAGCCGTGTATTGTCTGATATTTCTTCTGATGTTGATGTTCTGATGTGCTGATTTTGTTTTTATTTCCCTTTCTGGATGACCTCGTGTTGTTACTGAAAGATGCAAGCTGGTTTTGGTTTTAATTTATAGTTTAAATGGTTTGGCCATTTGAAAAATTAAAGAGAGATAACCTTAATCTGCTTTTATAATGTGGGGTTTTTTTTTTTTCTTTTTACGAGCTCTGGCATGATTGTACATCTGTGCACTGTCTGGGATTTGGCCAGAGCCTTTAGCCACTGTTACGAAACAATTCCACCCAACTCTGACATTTTAAGCTAGATTATGCCTTTCAAAATATTTTACATTGCATTTGCTTAGTATAAGTTCTACCCTTCACATATTCTGGTGGTCACCAGGAGATAATGGTCACAAAATTTCCTCAGCAAGATGTAATTGCTAAGTGTTCTGGAAAGTCATGACCCAGATATTTCATGAAAGGCATAAAAACTAAGTGGGTACCTTGTACTGTATCACTTCTGCCTAAGTCCCTGCATAGAATCAATACCAATTGATCTTGTTGTGCTGTCATGAAAATACATTCTTTAATGTCTAAGAAAGATTGAGATATTCTGTGTTCTGATAAAAGCACAATTAATCCATTCAGAGATAAATTAATAATTCTATATTGAATGGCTTTGAATCAACATGAATAACTCTATGCTAGATAAATAAAAAAATATTGATTTCACTTGTTAATTGATTCAGAGTCTTATTTAAAAAGCAGCATCCATGTAAAACTCTTTTGTAACGTGTATGCACAAGACAGCAAATTACCATTTCAAGAGACAAGTATAAATTTATGATGTTCTAACTTGTGAGGATTTAACTTTGCAGATTTAACAAACATTGCAATTATTTATATTTAGACAGAGATACACATCAATGACTTCTCCGGATGTCAAACAAAACAGCCTGCATAAAGATGAATGGAGCTATTAGTATTTTATTCAGTAGACATACTAAGAGTGGAAAAAAGAAAAAAAATTATTGGACTCCTCTGCAAGAACAAACAAAAAAGTATCAGTGAGGTCTGGGAAGAAGAAACCATGCAAAGAGAATGGAAATGTCCATTACGTTAAAGGGAGCTGATCAAAAATACACAAACAACAATATACAAACATATTATCTCTGCATTCTGCAAATAAATTTATATCAAAAGTTTTTCCAGATTATACATCAAGCCATCATTTCCGCTTCGTTTGTGAAACATTCAGAATTCCTTCCCAGCTTTGGTGAAGGGAAGAAGAAGGATCCCAGAGGCTACACACCTCTGAAACAGGAGAAGCAGATGTATCCATGACATCTGTACAGTCCAGCTACACATTTTGGGCTCTCTCAAATCTTTTCAAGGCAGTGGCCAATAACATATTTTTTGTTGTAGTTATTTAATGGGTTTTGACAGCTTTCTGCCTGGGAAACAGGAAAACACTCCAGCTAAACACTCCATGCATAAGCACTAGGGTTCCCTTCTCAAATTTTCAACAGGCTTTTTAAACTTCAAGCTGTGATTGAGTAATGTTACTGCCTTTTGACATTCAGAGTTAGTTTACCAGTTTAAAAAAAAAAAACAAAACACCAAAAATGCACACACACAAAAACCAACCAAGCAAACAAAAAAATAATCCCCTTTTCCTTTCTTTTTTTCCCCCAGGTACTGTAGACAACCTGAAATTTGTTAGCCTAAGTCAGTCTTGCAGAGTTGGCACAGCACCACCGGTACTCAGGAGGCTGCCAGATGCAGATTCCATGGGCAATTGCATTTGTGGTTACTAATTGTCCTTAGAGTTGGTTACGCATCTATAACGTCTTTAAAGGGTTTGCGAAGTGAATTTAACAACCTTGGGTGAGCACCGCTGGCCTTGCAATACAAAATGAGTGGACATGATGAAGCACATCACTTTTCTCAATCAAATCTAAAAACATTACAAAAAGAACACCTCTGTAGGATCAAAACTTCCAAAGTTTTTCCAATTCACTTTTCAATTACTGGTTGCTGACAAAGAAGACAGGGCACCCAGAAATCTCTGCTTCTACTCTGCCTGAGTTTCCAGTCGATGATTTCAGTAGTCTGCAGTGATTCTTTTTCCTTAAGTGTAAGTAACTGAGTGATCTCTTTCTCTGATGTCACTGATAACCTATGGAGAAGATTCGTTTTTGTAGTGCTACCAGCTTCTTCAGTGGTGGAAGAATCCCATAGATCAGTAGCAATAAAATACAATGAATAATAAGAGCTTTTCTGGAAACAGTTTATGAAATTAAAAAAGAAATTCTGTCAAACATTTAAAACTTTATCTTTCTCCAAGATTTATTTGGTTTTCTCAGTCAAGGGTGGGGGGAAATTTCCTTGATCAATTAGGTGGCCTGAATAATGATCATGTGGAAATTGTCAGAATGATTGTCATTGTTTCTGGTGCCAGAGGTAGTGACATAGTATCTGATGCTGACAGTTCAGTACTGGTGTCCTGTCAACTGAATACGAGAAACCACAACAGCAGAGCAAGAATTTTCTTTGCGTGTATTCACTGACATATTAACCTTACTTAAAATTTATCTTATATTTGGAGACATCTGAAAAAATAGACATGCTACTTATTCACAGAGAAATGACCAAGAAAAATCTTGCATCTGTGTTATAAATAAGATACAGTATTTTCTTATTGTGTCAAATTTTCATGTCTCAAAAACCAGGCTGAATTGGAGCAAAATGCTGGAATATAAAATGTTTTTATATAAATACTTTTATACAAAAATACTTGTATAACAAAAAAAAAATCTGTAAAATCCTGATATTTCAGTTCAAACAATGATTTTAGATGTCAAAATGAAATTTGCATTTTGAACTGATATTTTAAATGCAATATTGATTCTCACTGTTGATTAAATAACAAAAATCTATTCTATTTCTCCAACTGCAACATTAAACACATTTTAAAATTGGTATTGCTTACAGATATATACAAATAATTCTGACAAAAATGAGCTTTCCTAGTTTGAACACTAACAGTTAATTCAGCTGGATTTAGACCTCAACTTTTCAGCATCAAACCCCACCAGCTTATCTGTTGCCCTAGTAACTCCTAAGGAGTGTTTAGGTTTACTTTTTGGTCCTTTTTGAGCAAAGGAGTATCTGTACAATTAAAAAAAAAAATAAAGATTTACAAGAACAGAATGTATTATGCATTTTGAAACTTAGTTTTAAGACATTTAAAAGCTCATGGAGTTTCAGAACATACTCTTTAAGATGGTAATTTTCTTATAAAAATATAGCACTAATTGTTCTAGGTGCCCATAAAGTACTGAAAGGACAAAACACAATAGAGTATCTCCATAAGAAAAAAAAAAGAAAGAAAAAAAAAAAAAGAGATTCTCCCAAGACCCAGTTTAACTCCTGAGGAAGATGGCTTAAGTGCACATGGCTCACGTCTGCTTATATGCATCTTCTTAATTTGCGGTAAAGGTGCCTGAGTATGTTTGTAGTATGCATACACATATACATGTGCACTTAGATATAAGAGGCAATCCCTGGACCCTGTGTGACCATGTAACTGAATACTTTTTCTTCTGTTAGCTCACTTCAGCAGTTTTGGAAGGAAAGCAGTTAAGTATTTATTTCAAAAACAGTAAATAGACTACCAAATAGCTGCAAAATACAGTGTTATGAGTTTACATATAGATCAACTAGAAAATTTCTCGATGAAACTGACCATACTCTATTGGGAACTTATAGCAAAAAGCTACAAATAATCTGATTATATTTCCCACCACACTGTTTAATAATGATGACAGAACTTGTCTTTTTTGTAATGTGGGAGAGAATTGTCCTTGATGAACTTTCAAAAACATTCAAAAGATGTGTGGGAAACTCCTGATATGGGCTTTCAGGTTTTTAGTACAAATAGTATCACTTTAAATATGAAACAGACAGTCTTTTCAAGAGCATCAGAAGAGAAAACCTGAATTAAAATACTGTTTACATATTTAAGTACTGGAAAATATTATGAAGAAGTGTCTTTCTGAAAGAAAAATAAGTTTTACAGCAGCTAGAGACCACGTTTGCCAGGCTCAACTGTACATAAATTTTCATTCTGAAATATTTCATTCTGAAACCACTCCTTCTTCTGGACTGGTATCAAGATAACTGTAATTATATTGATTTTTAATTCTTTCTTTTTCTTTCTTTCACTTGAAACCTTCATGGAATTAGAACCTCTGTAGGATTATACTCATTATAGAAAACTTGTAAAGTTTGTTTGTTTGCATTGGTGGAGATTTTCTGCTTAGAGAAAGTTTGCTAAACAAGCAAGATTCCTCAGCTTAGCAGATTTCCACTTAATGAAAGTCTTGCAGAAGCAGCAGCTTATCACCACGTAATTAGAGACAGTATGATAATGCATTTACACAAAGAAGAGTTTGGATGCAAATTAGGCTCAGACATTTTTAATCTTGATGTTATTTAATTCCTGAATGTTTATCATTATAAGATCAAAAAGAGCCTTTAAGTTTATGTTTTACTGTTGTGCATTACATTTATGTGAGTGATTAGCACAGTAACGGTTTGTGGATCATAGCCCTTGAACACTAAGTCCTTTGATGACTAACAGCACCAAGGGTGGTAACTGAGTTTATCTGTCCTCCAATTTTCCACTAGGATGTGTAATCACTTCAGATGTGAGAAGTGTTAC